>NC_137055.1:20204514-20297014 GCF_032717465.1 Coenobita brevimanus
ACAAGGATATGGTTTAACTAAACCAACAAGAATATGGCTGCTCACCTTTACCCAAGAGGACAACAGGCGTGATTGAGGTAAAAAGCGGATCCGAGGCAGGATAATGCACCTAGCATGCATCTCCTGAATCACCCACCACACCACCCGACACACCATCTTCCTCACCACTTTCATCACCAGCACTTTCGACACTTTCACTAGCTAATGCATTCACTTCGTTCATAAACCCTTCAAAGTATATTTCTAACACCTCAGATATCGAATCAGTCTTTTGATCCTCCTCAGGATATGGCTCTTCTGATGTTGAAAGGAGTGATTCCTCACTTTGTTCGGACCGAAGGTAATGGGTGATGAGTGTTTGCTCCCGTCTGTTTACTTCCTGGTTGTATTTGTCGGTGTAGTAGCGGAAGGTTTTGTCCAGTGAAGACATCATCTCCTCCACTTGCAGCTGAGAGCGTTCGATGTCCTTGAATTCTTTCTTGAATTAATCAAGGGCACACAGTACCTGGCTGATCTCCATCATGGACAAATCGTCACTCTTCATCACTGATGTTGCTGCCTTTTCTGCTGCGATCTCCTGCTCTGCATCGGCCTCGTCTACTTGCTGCATGATTTCCTGGGGATCCTGCTCTGCTGCTGCCAAATGTAAACCCCTGATCTCCTCCAGCGAGACGGCCTGAAACCCGGGCACAGCTTGTGAGAGTGGCAGCCTCAGCAGCGGCCAGGGACTGAAAGCCGCTTCCTGGTGCGATTTCACACAGGTGCGGTATGAGGAGGTGCCAAGCATGGTTAATTGCTGCAGTGTTTATATCTGCCCAAGAGGACAACAAGAGTGATGGCATCCTTGAGGTTGAATGACCGCCAAAAAGCCATAATAGTCTTCTCAGGAGTTGAAGTTGGTTGTGAGAGTCCAAACTATCCTCGGCGTCCATGACATCACTCCCAACTGTGTTCAAGTCAAGAATTGCCTGCAGTTCCTCACAGCTGTCGGTCTTGCTGCAGAGGTGATTGTAGAGGGGTTGGTGGTATAGCTGCTTAACCGTTGCAATCAACTCCTGGTCTAGCGGTTGGATGAGAGAGGTCATTCTTGGGGGCAGAAAAATGATCTTGCATTCCTTGCTGAGGTCTGCTAGCCAGGTTGGATGACTTGGGGCATTGTCGAGGATGAGAAGCACCTTGAAGGGGATGCCAAGTTCCCGGGATTTTACCTTGCCATCAGGGATGAAATGCCGCAAGAGCCACTCGGAAATGATGCTACTCGTCATCCAGCCATTAGAGTTGCTGTACCAGTATACCTCTCTGTCATCCATGCAGCGCAGATTCTTGTAACACCTGGGGTGTGTTGCGGTATGCACCACAACAGACCGCATCTTGTGTGAGCTTGATAAGTTCACGGCGAACATGATTGTTATCCTGCTTTTGTCTATTTTTCTGCCCAGGGCCTGGCGCTGGTGGTTACTAATATAAGTGCACTTCGGCATAGACTTGTAGTATAGGGCTGTTTCATCAGTGTTATAAATTTGGTCCCTGCTCTAGCCACCTTGGTTGATTATCCCCTTTAGGATGGCTGGATAATCCCTGGCCAACATTTTATCTGCTGATGCACACTCCTCTGTGAGGCGAATGTGACGTAGCTCCTTCCTTTTCAGAAAGCAGCAAAGCCATCCCATGGAGGCTTTAAATGGTTTCTTTACAGCAAGTTTCAGTCTCCCTGATGTAGTGCCCGTTCAGTGGAATTTCTTCTTTCTCCTTCCTCAGGATAAACGTAGCCAGGTACTGCTCCATAGGAACTATACCCTGGTTGGTCAGCCTGTTTCACCCGTCCAATGCCGCCATCCCTTATGTCTTCACAGTCTTCTTTATGGCCCTCTTGTTAGCCCATATAGTTCGCAGAGACGATTCTGCCAAGCCTAGTTCCTTGCCAATGGCCGTGTTACCCTTCCCACTCTTTTCTTCCTAATGACTTGCATCTTCATGGCATGGGTGATGCACTTCTTCCTGGAGGAGGGAGCAGACATCCTGGCTCACACAAAAAAAATAGCCTCAGAGTACATGGGGACGTACCTGGAACACCCTCTGTGGATGTGTGTTTCCTCTCCTGGGATGCTGGGACACTCACCTCACCACCCGCCAAGCACCACATATGGGCATCATGTGACGAGTGAGCAGTATCGACATCACAAGGTGGGCGGAGCGTAACCATTATCACTTCTTGGGGGGACAATGTTGCGTACTCTGGGTAACCCCGGATTTGGGCCACTCTTCGCTGCCTGTCTCACTTAAAAGGAGTTCCATTCGCGTACTAATAAAAAATAGACACACACACACAAAAAATAGGTCCTCAGGTACAAGGAGGATCGCATACTCGGAACTCGCGTACTGTGGGGATGTACTGTATATATATATATATATATATATATATATGCGTGTGTGTGTGTGGGTGTGTGTTATATATACGTGTGTATATAGATATAGATATATAGATATATAATAACTAATCTAGATAGATAGCTCTGTGTGTGTGTGTGTGTGTGTGTGTGTGTGTGTGTGTGTTCTTACCTAATTGTTCTTACCTAATTGTATCTTTACAGGAATGAGTCAAGCTCGTACTGTCCCGTGTCTTAAACTATATTTATCGTACATATCCTTAAATTTGTGAATTGTTTTGGCACACACTATTTCATTCGGTAGTGCATTCCACTGATCAATTGCTCTGTTTGGGAAACTAAATTTCCTTACGTCTTTATCACCTCTCTTTTTATGCAGAGTCCTTGTTAAAAATGTCTCTGAGCTACCAGAGGAGTATATTTAATTCAGGAAAAGACTCTCATATTGAAGGAGTTAATGAATCCTATATCTAACCTCTGTAAGTGAAAAAAAAAAAAAAAAAAAATTCCCTATGCTAAATCGCCAGGATGTGGCACGAACAGAATGAAAATATCTCCAGCTCAACTGCTTGAGTAGAGTTCCATCACCACAAGCACCAGCCGTAATCATCACCTGCATCATTAAGCACCACCATCCATTAATTACGAGCCGAATCTCTAATGAATGTCCCCTCATATCACTTGAATACTTGATCTTCATTAATGAATTTTCGTCGTCGCTTTTGAGGTAAGACGTCAATTAATTGTGGGTATATATATTTTTTCCTTTCGGGAAGCTTTAATTATTCGAGTTTATGTCACTGCTTCATCCTGTTTTGGCCGACATTCCTGGGAGTGTTATTATCCGTACCCACCCCGGAGGGGTCCGGGGACGGGTACTATTTTCACTCGGTTTGTCTGTCTGTCTGTCTGTCTGTCTGTCTGTCAGTTAACAACTTTACGCGAAAACTACTGTTGCGATTTTGAATAAAAATTACAGGGATGATGGGCTATGACGTTCTGATCACCTGATTATATTTTGGGCCAAACTGGGCCAGGGCTCAGGCTGTAAGCCCCAAAAATGGACGAAAAAAGTTTAAAAAAAAAAAAAAAGTCTTTTTCGCCATAACTCCTTTCCAATTCGTCATATCGACGTGAAACTAAAACCTAATGGTGCATCTTTCAAATTTGCATCCTACCTACGACACGCCTCATTACATCAGGGGGATCACCCGCTAGTTAGTGGTTGGGGGGTCAGTGTCAGGTGGGTCGGACCCAGAATTTCAATTGTGCATAAAATCGTCAGTTTTCACCCGATTTACTCCAAAATGTATGTGACATATTTGAGTAGATATCCTCTTGTGTTTATACATCAGCACTAAAATGACTGCCGGGAACGGGTTTCCTGTGCCTTGGCACCGCTTCTTGTTCTTTTTATCTCGTTCCACATTCTTTATGTTATCAAATTGATACCACCCTTTTCATTTTATACATTTTTATTGAACATTTTACTCATTCATACCCTACAGCCACGTTAATCGAGAATCTTGTGATGATCGTTCTTATCTTTCTGTGTTGGCAGTGATTACATTGTCATATACGGTCAATAAATAAGCGTCTCTCTGTTTATATGTTTTTATGTCTATGTATATTCTCGTATTTACACTTATGTTCTCTTAAACGTCGTCCGTCCGTATCGATTTTTTTTTTCAAAGGACCTTCATACCTACGTAACACACGTAGCTCTCTCTCTCTCTCTCTCTCTCTCTCTCTCGTGTGTGTGTGTGTGTGTGTGTGTGTGTGTGTGTGTGTGTGTGTGTGTGTGTGTGTGTGTGTGTGTGTGTGTGTGTGTGTGTGTGTTTACATCATATGATATACCTCGACACTCCATGATAATAATGTTAATTTGTAACAGGCAAGCACATTACCTCACCATCCATTACCTCCCACTCGGCTACCTGCCTGGCTGGCCGCTGCAGGTCGTGAAGTCATCGCCTCATGAACTCAGCTCTACTGTAATTCTCCTACCTTGAACTTACTCGAGTGTTCCGTTACCTAACTTATTTCCTGCAGACAAATTATTATCTTGAAACAGGAAAAGTTCTGTCAGACTTGTTCATAAATAGTTTTTCCCCTTTGTCCGTGTGCATCGAGGAGTACATATGGGGCACTAAATTAAATTAGGCAAGTGCGTCATTTTACAATAACTGCAACAATACAAAAATTGACTTCCATCTTGAATGACCTTTGTGTTTTTATTAGGCATTGATTCTTTTTTACAGAAATCCTTCTTGCCTACCTGCTTTAACCGCTGGCCTGCATGATCATTTATAAACTTTCGTGTTTGTCCCTCTGACTGACAGCCAGCCCGGGTCTGATCCAGGTGGTTAAGGGTTCACCTCATTACCTTCTCTACTAATTTATACAAATGCGGCTTCTCTGCATACGGAGTGAGATTAAGACATCCCGATAATGGTACCACCACTTCGTAATGACTTGCCAGTGATTAGTGCTGCAGCTTTTTCGTACATGAGTTACTCTCCCAGCTGCCATATATCACCAGACAACAGGGTATCTTGGGGCCTGACCACCTTAGTAAGGGCAGGATTATGGATATGTGACCCGCCCAATGTCTATTATTGTGAAAAATGTAGAGTAATTCTGTTAAACAAATCGGGGCCCTCTTTCTGGGCACCAAAATGTGAAAAATGTTTAATGTATCCAAGTCGGTATCCCTGCCGGAGCACCGCTATGTAAGAAATTTCTGGTATTTACTAATAACAACTCGTAGGTCGTTACTCGTTAATAAAGTTGTTCTTAAGTAAATCAAACAAGTCACAAGTCTCAGAGTTAGGTGAAACGTAACTTAACCTTAACTCACCTACAATAACTATTTCTCTTCTATCTCATAGCTAATCCCCCCTTGAATTGGCCAATTCGTAAAGGATACTTAGCTAGTGAAGAGGGAGTGATCGATAACCGATGACGATGAGGCTGCTTAGTGCAATTGCTTGAGCAAGCAAGCGTCCTTATGGTGCCGCTGGTGCGTATGTACAACATGCTAACTCCACGAGAGCTAGGAGCAGAGTGAATGAACGCGGCAAACCCCAACCCTTCATCGAATTGTGGGTTGCCAACTCTTATTTAATTACAGTACTAAATACAGTCAAATTACATCATGATATGTACAGGGCAAATCTAACAAATTAATCTTAGTTCCACTTAAATTAAAGTTAGACCTGTAAATATCTTAATTCCACATCTGCCTTAACAGGGGAATCTTTCCCTGCTTGCCACGTCACCTATCGCGCAGACGCAGCTTAGGTCAGTGGAAAATACCACATAATTACATGTATTTACAATGCATAGTTGTCCACGGGGGTTAAATGCAGTAGCATTTAATTTATCAATAACAAGAATTATTAAAGAGAACGTAGTTTCTGGGTTATTAAAACCGCTTGAATAATTAACAACAGTCTCTATGTCCTCTGCCTTTAACCAGGGATAACTATGATAAAAATAGAGAGCGCAACTGCTCTGGGGGAAAATGTTTCCCACAGTTTTGGGGCCGGCGGAAAATGATACGTATCATGTAATATGACCCTTAGCCAAGAGTTCCCTCCATAATTCTCGAGAACCCTGTGCTGCGGCCCTACTAGGTCGCGCCTCTTGACCCGTTTGATCTTCACCATTCTCTGAATCCGGAGTGGCTGCTAACTCAAGGGGTACCAGTTTATCAATAGTTTTTATACTGGTATGTCCCCTGCATTTTATTTTTACGAGTCTCAGCACCCCTTCAGAATCTGGGTGTGTGGAGATCACTTTAGCTAATGGCCACTGGGATCTTGGCTGTTCAGTCTTCACTAAGACCACATCTCCTATGTTAATAACTGATTTGTTGCTGGCAGCTTGAGCTCCATAAAACCTCTCGCGTAGGCTCAAAAGATACTCTTCGCTCCAATGTCTATTCCATGTATCCAGCACCCTTTTCAGACGTTGATATCCCTCCCGAAGGTGTTGTCCTAAATCATTAGTTTCTATGTTAGGATCATCAACTTCTTCCTGGATATCCACACAAGGCATTGGATGGAGCTTCCTGCCATATAACATGTGAGCCGGTGTTAAGGCCTCTAGAGAGTCGCTAGTGTCATCTTGATAAGTCAGAGATCTATTATTAATCCTGGCTTCAATTTCAGTTATTACTGTTCTTAAATCTTCTCTCGTGATCTTAGTTCTATGTAATGTTTTCCTCAGGCAGTTCTTGACAATACCAATCATTCTTTCGGTAAATCCATTTTGCCATGGAGCTCTTGGAGCTGTGAACTGCCAAATACAATTTCTGATTCCCAGCGCCGACTTAACCTTCGGGTTGTTCATTATGTTCAACAGTAAGGGAGCTGCTCCAACGAAATTAGTTCCGTTGTCGCTTATTAACTTGCCAGGACAAAACCTTCTAGCGGCAAATCTGCGAAAGACATTGAGGAATGTCTCTGAGCTTAGGTCTTCCGCTAATTCTAGATGGACTGCCCTTGTGTAGACACAAGTAAATAAACAAAATGTAAACTTTATGGGGAGTTTCCTCACCCGTAACAGTTAAAGCCCCTGTGTAGTCCACTCCTGTTATATGGAAGGGCCGACTTATGTTCACCCTATCCTTCGGTAGGGCTGGTGGTCCAGGGTAGTTAAAAGGTCTCTGCTCATACCTCCTACAAATGATGCAGTTTTGAGATTTTTTAATAACCTGTCTACCCTTAGGAATCCAGTACCTTTCCCGAATTTGGGCTAAGGTCTGCGGTACACCTCCATGGAGAGTGGAATCATGGGTTTCCTTTATAATAAGTTGTACAAAGCATCCACTCATAGGTAATACAATGGGATGTTTGGTTTGGATGAGCAAGTCAGCCTTTACCAATCGGCCTCGACATCTTATCAGACCTTTTCCGTCTAAGAACAAGCCTAAATTCTTCATCAGCTTATTCCCTTTTCCAGTGTCTTGGCCTAAAAGTTTATATATTTCCCCGTAAGAATTTCTTTGTACTCTTTTCAGCCATTATTCTAGGGGATCTAATTTCTGAAACCCCACCTTCTTATTCAAAAATTCAACAACCAATTTAGTAGTATTTAGAAGTTGTCTTATTGACGAAAATCGGCTGATGTCAATTACTTCTGGCTCAGGTACTACAGGATCCAAGTTCACTGCACTAATCTCAGCAATACTGTACTGTTTCTGTTCAGGCCAATCCTTAATGAGTAACCATTTAGGACCTTTAAACCACAAATTATCTTTGATCAGTCTCCTTACGGTCGAACCTCTTGAGAGCAGATCAGCTGGATTTTGTTTGGAGGACACATGCATGAATTTAAATTTGGAAGACAGCTCTTTAATAGTCTTCACTTTATTACGGACGAATGGAATTTTACTGTCTTCCTTCCCTATCCAGTAAAGACAAATCTCACTGTCAGTCCATATGTAAATATCCTCAAACTGAGTATCAAGAGTTGTGGTTATATACCTGGCCAATTTAGTTCCTACTTCTATGGAAGCCAATTCCATTTGAGGTAGGGTTCTTTCTTTAATTGGCGCAACTCTGGCTTTGGACATTATAATCTTACTATCCTCTCGTATTGCGCAATAAGCTACTGCTCCATAGGCCCTTTGAGAAGCATCACAAAATATGTGTAAGTGCGACTTCTCATTACTGTTTATTTTCCTGGGAATACATATGCTTGATGTAGTTTCAAACTCCTTTCTAATCTGTTCCCATTGTTCCACATATGTCTCACCCAATTCAGTGTCCCAGTCTAACCTTTCTCGCCAAGCCTCCTGTACTAAACATTTGCCCCTAATAACTATAGGACTGACAAATCCTAATGGGTCAAATAGCTTGGAAACCTGACTTAACAAGGACCTCTTGGTGAGAGTGACATCAGGGAACTTAATTGGTTTCAAACTTATTACATCAGCTGTTGTATTCCAGTTAAGACCTAACACATTTTGAATTTTGGGAATGTCAGAATCTGGATAGTCCTCTTGTATTTTATTCCTCAAAAGTGGTGAATTTGTATTCCAGCTCTGTAACGGCAAATTTGCCTTCCCACATTCGGAATTGGCTACTTCATAAGCCTTCAAAGCTTCCGACTATCAGCAACACCTTGCAAATTATCCATGTAAAAAGCCTGCCCTATTTCTGGACATTTGGCATTTTCAAAATGATACTTTAAAGTGTTGCAAAGTAGGAAAGGACTAGCACAAGAGCCAAAGAGCACCGATCGGAAACAGTAAGTTTTCAATGGACTATCCTTATTTTGAGGGTCTTGAGGCCAGAGGAATTTTGTAAATTTCCTATCCTCATCTCTCAGTCCTATTCTGAGAAAAGCCTTACTAATGTCTGCTGTGTAAGCGTAAGGTTTCTCTCTAAATCTTAGTAACACATTCCCTAACTTCTCTGTTAGTGTAGGTCCAGAGTATAGGCAATCGTTCAAGCTAGCTGATCTCTTGGACGCTTTACTACTAAAGTTGAATACTATCCTTATGGGAGTAGTTACTGAATCCTTGCTTACAGCATGATGTGGTAAGTAGTGTCCTTCTTTGTGGTTAACAGGGTATTCTACCTCTTTTATAAATTTATACTTCAATTGATCCTTTATAATATTATCATATAGGGTCAGATGTTCTGGTTTCTCTCAACTTTCTTAGAAGAGAATTTAACTGAGCTTTAGCTGCTTGGTAATTTGTTGGAAACTCTGAGTGGTTTAGTTTTCATGGTAATCCTACCCAATACTGTCCATCCTTAAATTCCACAGACTGATTATACAAATCCAAAGTTATTTTATCTTCAGGGGTTGGTTCTTCAGAGTGTATACCTATACTGTCTAGGTCCCACAGTTTGTGTACAGGTTCAATATTTTCATCCAACAAGTCATTTATCTGAGTAGGTTCTAATTCTGCACCTGTTCTAGCTACCATCAATGACTGTGTGGGGGTAACAAAGACTGAGTCTACTAGTTTGGCCTCTCCTTTAACTTGTTTTGGAAAAGGCAACAGACCCATAATAAGGTTACCTCCTGGACTCTTGAACAACTGTACCTTATTCCTTTTGAAAGTCCTATGTAGGAATCTTCCACAATAATCAGAACCAATTATCATTTTTATGGGACCCACAGTATCTGATTCAACATTCCGTTTAGCCAACTTTATCCCTGAGCTTTGTAGATGATCAGAGGTTTCCTTCAATCCCTTTATGTATATACTTGTCTCCATAGTATCAAGCACAGCTGCTGTTATACGGCATTTATATCTGCCTAATTGTATTACAGGTCTAACTAAATCAAAAGACTAAGCCTTCCTAGTTGTCAAGAATCCTGTAATGGCTAGATTTACCTTGCCGATAACTGGTAACTTTAATTTCTTCACAATGTCTGCAGAAATGAAGGTTTTTTGAGCACCCGTATCAAACAGGGTACATACCAATTGGTTTCTATTCTCAAACAATACCTTCACATCTGCTATTGGTACTGCAGCTGGCATTACTAATGGAGCATTCCCTTTTGCAATTGTCATATTGACGCTTGCAGGTTTAGGAACCTCAATTTTCATCCTAGGGCATAAAGCACTATGATGATGATCTTTTTTGCATTTAAAGCAAAGATTTAATTTAGTCTTACAGTCCGCGGCAGTATGTTCGGAGTTCATACAGATTATACAACACCCCAGTTCCTGAAGCTTCCCTACTCTAGAAGTATAATCAGAGTAGTGTTGACAAAATACACTGGAATGTTCCTCACCACAAAAGACACAAACTTTCCTGCCTTTTACCATGGAAGGTTTTATTTCCTTAATATCCTCAGCATGTCTATTCCTTATCTTTAATACTTTATCCTCGGCCTTTGTGGAGCTAAGGAAAGTACCTATCTCTTCTTTAGGCACATACTTAGTCTTCTCTGACTTAACTTTCCCTATCAGTTGGTTAGTGGGTTTTTTCTTTACTTCAGTCTTCTGTTTGACCTCAGTAGTGTTTAATGTTCCTTGCAAATGTTTACAGAGTTGCATCAAGCCTTCCTCTATCTCTTCACAGGAGAAATTATCCTTCTGGTACCTACCATACAAAGCATCCTTGGTTTTCGGTGGTAGCTTTAAGGTCAATTCTTGAAAGCACCCAATCTGATGTCTTAATATCTTCGTAAGTACCTAAGGCCTTTAAATTACAACTTAGTGCAATTCTAAATTTTTGCAAGGAATCAAAATCGTGCCTAGGCATGGGTAATTCTATTAGAGCCCGCAATAAATGATTTATAATTTGTTCCCTGTCTTCGTAATTTTGTCTAAGGATGGTCAAAGCCACTTTATAGTTATTTTCTTCTACTGGTAATTCTTTTATCAGTTGATATGGTGTTCCTTTGACCTGTCCTAACAAATAAGTAAGTTTGGTGACTTTAGGGAGATCTGTTCTATCGTGTACCAAATATCTGAACTGATCCCAGAAAGATTTCCAGTTCTGCTCTCCATCAAATTCCGGAAGCGTTATTTGTGGTAACACAGCTCTACTCTGCTGTGCCACAACATGTGTTTCCGCGGCAGTGTCAGCTAATTCTGACTAGTGTCTTTACTACAGTTAAGTATTCTTCTAATTGGTTTTCAAACTTCGTAGTTTCTGACTCTAAGAGTTCCTTATCCTCAGCCTTTACTATAGCCACTTCTAAAGTTAAGTAACTCTCTTCGTACTTACTCCATGGATCTTTCAGGATATTTAGGAGACTATTTATTTTCTCCTTGGACAGAGGTATTTGGTCCAACGACTGGTTACAATCATTTATGGCTCTAGTTACCCATCCTGCCTTACTACTAGAAGATCTTTGCAATAAAGAAACAGACATGTTGACGGAGTTCTAATTTAATAATTTAATTATGAATTCCAACCACAATTTTACCTCAACTTAGTAATGATTTGATTATTTTAAATTTTGAAGAGGGTAGGGATTAAGTCCTCATTGTGCAAATTATCCCCTCTCCCAATTTCGTAATATTCATTACAGTTCACCTAATTCTATCTATATATTGCCAGACGCCTCAATTCCGTTTGGGGTGGCCACAAACAAATCGCCTCCAAGTCGCCCTGTCCCCCGCCATTTCACTGGCCTGCTCCCAACTCACACCCCCCTCTCTCATATACCTCTCCACCCCATCCCTCCATCTCATCCTCGGCCTCCCCCTCCCTCTTCCCCCCTCCACCTCACTCACATACACTCTCTTCGTCAGTCTTTCGCCCTCCATCCTCTCCACATGGCCAAACC
Source organism: Coenobita brevimanus (assembly GCF_032717465.1). Lineage (NCBI taxonomy): Eukaryota > Metazoa > Arthropoda > Malacostraca > Decapoda > Coenobitidae > Coenobita > Coenobita brevimanus. The sequence goes on from NC_137055.1 coordinate 20,216,172, forward strand.
ACCTCAGTGTGTTCCTCATAACGCTTCCTATCACATCCACATCCACACCACAACGCTCCTTTATATCCTCATTTTTCAGCCTGTCTCTCCACGTGACTCCACAGGCTCCTCTTAAATAACTCATTTCCACTGCTCTCACTTTTGACTTGTGTCCTTCCAACGATGTCCAAGCTTCACTTCCGTACGTTAGAGTTGGTATCACAATACTGTCATGTAGTAACTTTTTCACTTCCATGCTCACTTCCCTGTTTCTTATCACTGCTTTCAAGGAACCAGCAACCTTTCTTCCCTGCTGTACCCTTTCAAGCACTTCACCCTCCAAACCTCCATCCTTACTCATCACACTACCCAAATACTTAAACGTACTCACATTTTCCAATTCCTCACCATCTAACCTCGCTGTACATTCACTAACTTCACCTCTCTCAAAGACCATCACTTTACTCTTCCCTACATTCACCTTTAGGTTCCGTTTCTTACACACTCTCTCAAACTCATCCACCAAGCCTTGCAGCTCCCCTTCGTCTTCACTCAACAACACAGTATCATCTGCAAACAACAGTACAGGGTGTTTCCAAACACTATCCTCTCTCACCAGGGCCACTCCAACATCCACTACCCTACCTTGTACCTCTTATTACCCCATCCATGTACAGATTGAACAACCATGGAGACATGACACATCCTTGTTTCAAACCAACTTTCAAAGATCTAATTATTTAGTTTAATTTTGAGGAGTGTAGGGATTAGGTCTATACTTTTAACCTATTCCCCAGGGTTATTAAACCTCAAGGGTTTTATTTCATCCCCACACTCAATTGCCAAAACACCCATATTCCCAGAGCTCAAAATTTATTACCTCAATACTCCATAGGCCCACCCATAGCTTGTACAGCACAGAACTCTCCTTTCTTATGTTCTACATAATTTATAAATTTCTGCAGAACCGCATCCCTACCATGATGGTTCCAATGAATACCATCAGCTTTCAACATTGCTTGGAAGGGCTTGGCATTAAAATGTATGAAATCCCTTCCCTTCCTGGCCCGTTGCAACTTACGGTTTACAGCTCTGCTAACTAATTTATATGTTCCATAACAAACTGGAGAGCCATATGGCAGGTTCCTTGGCTCGAGGAGGGTTATGGCTACTGAGGATTTACAAGAGCCCTCTATGGCTCCTACCACTGCTAAAATATTCTCCACAACTTCATTGACCGAACGTAGTAGTAGCTATGCCCATTAAAAGCAACTTTAAACACATTCAGCGCTCCGGCACACATCGGTTTCCCTCACTCGGTCGGGGCACCAAAAATGTGAAAAATGTAGAGTAATTCTGTTAAATAAATCGGGGCCCTCTTTCTGGGCACCAAAATGTGAAAAATGTTTAATGTATCCAAGTCGGTATCCCTGCCGGAGCACCGCTATGTAAGAAATTTCTGGTATTTACTAATAACTCGTAGGTCGTTACTCGTCTATAAAGTTGTTCTTAAGCAAATCAAACAAGCCTCATAGAGTTAGGTGAAACGTAACTTAACCTTAACTCACCAACAATAACTATTTCTCTTCTATCTCATAGCTAATCCCCCCTTGAATTGGCCAATTCGTAAAGGATACTTAGCTAGTGAAGAGGGAGTGATCGATAACCGATGACGATGAGGCTGCTTAGTGCAATTGCTTGAGCAAGCAAGCGTCCTTATGGTGCCGCTGGTGCGTATGTACAACGTGCTAACTCCACGAGAGCTAGGAGCAGAGTGAGTGAACGCGGCAAACCCCAACCCTTCATCGAATTGTGGGTTGCCAACTCTTATTTAATTACGGTACTAAATACAGTCAAATTACATCATGATATGTACAGGGCAAATCTAACAAATTAATCTTAGTTCCACTTAAATTAAAGTTAGACCAATTATTCCCTTTAACTATGTTAATATCTTAATTCCACATCTGCCTTAACAGGGGAATCTTTCCCTGCTTGCCACGTCACCTATCGCGCAGACGCAGCTTAGGTCAGAGGAAAATACCACATAATTACATGTATTTACAATGCATAGTTGTCCACGGGGGTTAAATGCAGTAGCATTTAATTTATCAATAACAAGAATTATTAAAGAGAACGTCGTTTCTGGGTTATTAAAACCGCTTGAATAATTAACAACAGTCTCTACGTCCTCTGCCTTTAACCAGGGATAATCTATGATAAATTTAGAGAGCGCAACTGCTCTGGGGGAAAATATTTCCCACAATTATTATTATTATTATTTTTTTTTTCAATTCTTGGGATGATATCTCATCCTTACAGATGACCAAGGCTAACGTGTGTGGATGTGAATTGTGTATCCACTGTCTAAACAAACATGGCTTGCCATCAGTTCCGGTGCTTAGCATGAGTTGATTCTGCACCCCTTTCCTTATCCTTTTCTCGAAAATAAACAATCGTTACGACTGAGAACTAATATAAGTTTGTGCTTCCAAGCAAACGACTGTGTGCTTTACTGTTTCCTGGACTACTTACGTAGTATTGACCAAATTATATGTATGAAAGTCATTTCTCATCTGACCATCCTACAGTTCTAAAAGTAATATTCATGGTAAACAAAATTTGTGGGAACAGAATTCAACTGGTACGCATGAAGGTAAGGGTGGGGACAGACGCCGTAAGACGCTTTTCGACTGTTCTCGTCTCCGTAACTTAGGCCTCTGAGTATCTGGCTGGTTATTCACCCAATATCCAGAAATATAAGACCACTGCATCATCCAGGTTACCACAGTTACCTCCCGGAGGTTTCACTCTAGGCACAATACTCATTTTGCCATCAACCCAGTAAGAGCAAATGGACACCTGAGTTGCGTGACATACTAGGTCAAGCTTTAAAATATAAGCAGATGTATACTGTACAACGTTTTCATCGTCCCTTCAGTCTGGTGACATATTTTATAGTTTAATCTTCTTGTCTTATCCAGACAATTTTATTCAGTTTAGGAGAGACTTTTTGGACTGATGGGATTAGATAATAATTAATAAACCCCTTCACTACTAAAGATCGTTCGAAAGTTTAGTTAGAAATCGTCTAGTTACAGTCGGTATAAAACGATAAAGACGCCCACCGCGGTCAACGGGTTGACCCCCCAACGTATGATTATTGTTTTTTCCATAATAGCCTTGATTATCCGATTAATTCATGTACCTTGAGAATGGCTTTTCGATTCTGAGAAGTTAGATACAGATACCATTATCGGTTCACAGTAAATGAACTCTCCAAGGTACTGTACATGCGCCCAAACAAACGATGACTCGATTTCTTTAAGTTTCTGTATATCTGGTGTTCTTTTAAAGCCCTGCCTAGCGTTTTTTTTTTCCTTAATCTCTCTCAGTCTGGCGGATTTTTACCATTATTGATACCAATCTAGAGGATCTCTATAACTTCTTAGGCAATACTGCACGCCAGCAGCCCAGGCCTAACGTCAGTCATCATTGCGCTATGGACTGGAGTAGATGCATAGGCCTTTGTCACGATCCCCCCCCCTTTTTTTTTTAATAAAGCCTTTCTCTTCTAAGTTCTCTTCATTATCGCACGCTTGCTTTTGACTGTCGCCCTCTCCCCCTTTAGTTCTTTCATGGAACTGCCCTACATATTTTGTTACATGCTGTTATTTCGTGTGAATAAAAATGACCAATTATCCCCCAGTAACTGCACTGGTTTTACTAACTTCACTGCATATCGGCAGATTAATTTGCTTCTTGATAGACACAAGTGGTTAGAGGCTGTTGTTGGGCACGCTCAATAAATTCTGTCTTGGTCTTGTGCTACGAGGGGCTCCATTTTGCACATTTTCTGTGTTCTACCTCTCTGTATCGCTTATGTCAGTTAACTGTGTTCTTGATGTTAAGCTGCCGGGATGTCTGTCTTACCGGAATATTTGCTAAATAAAGAGCAATACTCTGCATCGATAGGCTGTAGTAACGTGTTGACGATCCATCTTGCTTACCGGCTTGCGCTCACTGGTTTTCCCGCGTAAATATAATCCCGCATAGAGAATTAAATGTGGATACTAATATGCGTTTAGCTATAATTTTTTTCTGATTTGAAGGCACTCCTGATTTCGACATTACCATTATCTGAGGGTTTTATGTTATGGGACATATTTCCATCAGTATTGTTAATTTAGGATGTAAAATAAGTATTACGAGAGTTTCTTCGCATTTTAACTCGGAAACCGTTGAGCGATAGGGCGTGCGTTTCATATTCTTTTGTACAGCTAAGCATCAACTTTATTATATTATGGTTTCCTCTTCCGTAATGCGAGATATACAAGGTAAAAACTCATATAATGCTATTTGGAGCTGTTTACCTAAATACTGCTTCTTCCGGTGTGCATTTTTTCAAAATATAACTAGACCGTGGCAGTTGCAAGATACCACTTTCTGAGGGAAAGGTTCTGGGAATCGAGTCATCACTTCTTTGGGCGTGTGAACTCAAAATCGTCTGGAGGTACTACTGAGCACTAACCAACCGTACATGTAACTGGATTCAAGGGATTAAGACTGATGTAAAACAAGACAATTTGTACACACAACAAAAAAACTATTGTTACACCTTCTGCGCGATATAAAATGACACACGAATGAAGGTTTTTGATAACAGCCTCCTCCATTGGTATCCCTGCGTGTGTTTGTTGCATATTTATTATAAGCTATATCCATTGCTTCTCCCATGCATATTTCTACCTCGTCCTATTTGGCAACTCACCCACTGTCAGGCTTACCAACCCTAGCGAGACAGCCAGGTTGTTCAGTATGAAACAAATCGGACCCCCCTGTAACGGTAGTTTTTTTGCTGTGTGTACATGCTCTGCCTGACACACCATACACACAAAATCAGCATTATTTAGCAGTTTACCTTTATTACCACTACATCTCTTATGCACCCACTTATCACAAACAGCACAATATGGACTTACTTGTCAGACTCATGTGCCACACTTCACACGGCCACATGGCCTCTTGGTTGACAATACCGCTATTAGCTTACACTGTTAATCTTTTCTCTCCGTTGGGCTCCTCCGATCACAACCTTATCTCTTTAACCTGTCCTATCGCTTTGGTACAGCCTGTGGACCCTCCAAAGAAACGTCGTCTGTGGCACTTTGGAGCTGCGGATTGGGAAGCCCTCAGGCAGTACTTCTTTGATTTTCCCTGGAATGATTATTGCTCCCATGGCCAGGAGCCATCTGGGTGTGCCTTGCGTATTATGGAGGTTATTCTCTCGGGCATGGAAGCATACAATCCTTTCTCATATCCTTTGACTAATGCACAAAAGCCATGGTTTAATCACGCTTGTTCTAATGCTGTCCGCAACAAGGAGAGGGCCTATAAAAGGTACTGGAGCCAACCCACCCCTCAATCATATCTTTTATATGTTTCTGCCCGGAATCGTGCTAAGTCTGTTCTTCGCTCTGCTAAAAATAATTTCATCCGTACTAAATGCTCTCAACTCTCTAACTCGAATTCTTCCTGCTCCTTCTGGCACCTTGCAAAAAACCTTTCTAACAACTTTACCTCATGATCCTTCCCTCCTCTTTTCTACTCTGATGGCTCTGTAGGTATTTCTTTTACTGATAAAGCAAATCTCTTCGCTCAGACTTTTTCCTCCAATTCCACTTTAGACGATTCGGTGCTGTACCTCCATCACTTTCCCCCTCTGATTTCCTCATGGCTGACATTAAAATTTCTTCAACTGATGTATTTTCTGCCATCACATGCCTCAATACTAATAAGGCATATGGGCCTGATGGAATCCCTCCTGTTGTCCTCAAGAACTGTGCTTCAGTGCTTACACCCTGCCCAGGCAAACTCTTTCGCCTTTGTCTTTCAACTTGTACCATTCCTTTTTGCTGGAAGTTCGCTCTCATTCAGCCAGTCCCAAAGAAGGGTGACCATTCCCAACCCTCTAACTATCGTCCAATTGCTTTAACATCATGTATCACAAAAGTTTTCGAGTCTATTCTTAACAGAAATATTTTAAAGCATCTTTCCTATCACAACCTTCTTTCTGATCGTCAGTATGGGATCCGTCAGGGACGCTCCACAGGCGATCTTCTCACCTACCTTTCAGACTCCTCGTCATTCTCCTTTCGGGACTTTGGCGAAAGCTTTGCCATTGCACTTGACATCCCAAAGGCTTTCGATTGAGTCTGGCATAAATCTTTTATTTCCAAACTGCCCTCTTACGGTTTCTATCTGTGCCTTCATCATTAGCTTCCTTTCTGGTCGTTCTATAGCCGCTGTTGTAGACGGCCATCGTTCTTCTCCTAGATCTGTTAACAGTGGTGTTCCTCAGGGCTCTGTCCTATCACCAACTCTCTTCCTTTTATTCATCAATGACCTTCTAAGTTGTACATCTAACCCTATCCACTCATACACTGATGACTCCACCCTTCACTTTTCCATTCGATTCCCGCAATGTCCATCTCAGCAGTTACTTCAACAAACAAGGGATGAGGCTATGGCACACCTAATGTCTGACTTGGTTCGTATCTCTGACTGGGGTAAAAATAATCTGGTTGTTTTTAATGCATCAAGGACTCAGTTTTTGCACCTATCAACCCGATAAAATCTTCCACAGGTATACCCACTAATGTTTAATAATATTCAGCTTAATCCATCATCATCCTTGAACATGCATGGGGTTTCATTTACTCGGGACTTATCTTGGAAAGATCATATTACATCTCTTGTAAAATCTGCTTCCAAGAGATTGGGTGTGCTGAGCCGACTCCTTTCCTTCTTTACCCCTGCACAATTGTTGACTCTATACGGGGTTTTTATCCGCCCCTGCGTGGAGCACAACTCTCATGTGTGGGGAGGTTCCCTGCATACAGCTCTTCTCAATAGGGTGGAGTCAAAGGCTTTTTGCCTCATTAACTCTCCTTCTCTTACTGACTCCCTTCAACCTCTGTCTCTTTGCCACACTGTTGCATCTTTATCTCTTTTCTATCGCTACTTCAATGGTCACTGCTCCTCTGAACTATCTGCTTGCATTCCTCCACCTCTACGACAGGCGCTTAGCACCCGTCTAGCAGCAAACTCTCATCCCTTTTCTGTCCAACTCTCTAATGCAAGAGTTAACCGTTACTCCCAGTCCTTCATTTATGCAACAGGTCAACTCTGGAACTGTCTCCCTCTGTATTTCCTGCTTCCTATGATCTCCAGTCTTTCAAACGCAGTGTGTCCAGGCATCTCGAAATGAATGGATCTTGAATTTGGCTCTCTCGTGTATTTTGTTTTTCTCTTGGAGGGAACAGTTTTGCGGGCTCGATGCCTTTGGTTCATTCTTCCTCACAAAAAAAAAAAAAAATGCTTCTTTTACAACCAATGTGTGTGTGTGTGTGTGTGTGTGTGTGTGTGTGTGTGTGTGTGCTTACGTGGTTTCTTAGCCTGTAGGGAAGAGCATAAGGAATTTATATGTAGGCTTCATAAGCTTGTTTATGGAAAGATTTTACACTACTCTGGCAGTCCATAGTGTAAGTATCTACTTTTTGAATTATAAACGATTTGTTGGACCTCCTTACATGTGCATATAAATTATTTGGCAGTCAACTTGACCTGTGCTTTATATGTGGGCCCTCCTGACCTGTGCATTACATGTGCGCCAGGCTGACCTGTGAATAATATCTGAACCCTCCTGATCTGTGCATTATAAAGTATTTGTTGCTTTCCAGTGAGTCTGGGAAATAGTACTCAGACTATTTCCTGGCCAGGAGGACTGATAGGAGGTTAGTGAGGGATATAAAAGTTACTGGGAGCTAAGGAAATATCCGGCAACACAAGTTACTGATATGTAACATGGTGCTTAAGGATCGGGTGGTGAAGAAGTCTCATGCACCCAGGAGGTAAATGTGGAAGTTGAAAAACCAAGTGCTAAGGGAATGCCCTCTATGACGAGATGGGTTGAGTTGTGGCTGAACAGGGAGCTCTTGACAGAAGTATTAACGAACAGTACATAACTCTCAAGAACAGTCCCTCGAGAGTTACTGATTCAGTGTGTGGATGGACAAGGGCCCTCCAAAAGAAAAGATAAGATGGTGGGATAAGAATGTAGAAGCTGCATCTAAGGAGAAAAGACGATTTTCCAGGAATGGAAAAGACATGGTAACAGAGAGGAATACTTGGCTGCCAACCTCATGGCTAGAAAGGAGGTATACAGGGCAAAGCCTGAGTCTCATAGACTATTACTAGATAACTTAAATTACACTGAAAGGAAGAATATGGTATTTTGGATGGGAAATCAAATGAAGAAAGACAGCAGTGATATCAACGATGATCAGTGTGCGATGAGTGATAAAGGAAAGGTTGTGATGGACAGTGAAGATATTTAAGACGTCTGGAGAGACCATGATAACCTATTGGTGAATGAGTAGTCTGACTGGAATGCTGTGGCCTTGCAGTCAGTGGATCCACAGTTTATCCCTTAGCGTTTGATTGTTGCTGTTACTGTGAGCAGGGCCATAGGCAGGATACAGTCAGGGAAGGCGACAGGTGTGTCTGAGTTGATGGCTGAAATGCTGAAGACTTCAGGAGATAAAGGAGAGGGTTACTTGCTGATCTGAATTGCATATATGTAAGTGTGTTGTCCCAGATTACTGGCTGAAAAGTTGATTGTAAATGTGTACAAAAGGAAGGGTAATGCCCTGGAAATAGGAAATTATTGAAGCATAAAACTATTGGATCAGATCATAAAGGTAGCAGAGAAAGTCTTTAGTTGTGTGACAAGAGAAAGTGTAAATACTGATGAAATGCAAAGTGGGTTTATGCCAGGCAATGGGATCTCGGATGCCACATTAATTTTCCGAAAGCTTCAAGAAAAATATATAGGAAAGGGAAGGGAGCTGCACTTTCTTTGCCTCTATTCACTTGAAGAAGGCCTTTAAGAGTCCCTGGGAGGTGGTGAAGTAGACAATGAGAAAGCTTGGGATCAGGGAGTAGCTCGTCTGGGTGATTATTGCTATGTATGTGGGTGCTCGCACCCAGATGAGAATGAATGGAGGTTTGAGTGATAAGTCTTCCGTGAATGCTGGCGTGCATCAAGGGTCAGTCTTGAGTCCCTTATTGTTTGTCATGGCGCTAGAAGCACTCTCACGTGACTTCAGAAATGGACTGCAGTGGGAGATGTTGCATGCTGATGACTTGGTGTTGATTGCATAGAATGAATAGGAAGATGAAGAGAGATTTTGGTCATGGGAAGACGGAGTGGAACACAAGGGTTTGAGTGTAAATGTGAGTAAGACAAAAGTGATGATATCTACTCTTAGGGCTAGTATCGGTATTGTCAACCAAGAGGCCATGTGGCCGTGTGCAGTGTGGCACATGGGTCTGGCAAGTAAGTCCCTTTTGTGCTGTGTTTGTGATAAGCAGGTGCATAAGAGATATAGTGGTATTAGAGGTAAACTGCGAAATAATACTGATTTTGCATGTATGGTGTGTCAGGGAGAGCATGTACATATTGTTGGGCATGAAAGAACTGATATTGCTGGAGAGTCTCTTGAGTGTGTGGAAGATTTTTGTTATTTGGGGGATTTGTTATGTGCTGGAGGTGAGCCTGGAGCAAACTTTGTGGCTAAGATAAGGAGTGGTTTGAGGGAGTTCAGGGTGTTGTTGCATATCCTGACAGTGTAAGTGCTCTCCCTCAGTGCTGAGGGATCTTTGTTTGCAGTATGTCTTAGGAATGCAATGCTGTATGTAGTGAGACCTTAGCAGTAAAGGAAGAGGATATTTGTAGGCTCAGACGTACACAGTGACAATGATCATATTATGTTTAGTACGTCTTTGAATGCGAGACCTGAGAGGGCTAGGGTTACGACTGAAGAGTTGAGAGGAAGGAAGGGATTGGAATGTATTGGTGTTGTGATGAAGAGGGGTAGACTGAGATGGGTATTGGTGTTGTGATGAAGAGGGGTAGACTGGAGGATGGCTATTGAGTACAGAAGTTTGAACATCGGGAACAGGATTGCTAGAGGCAGACCGAAAAAGACATGGGACGAGGTCATGGAGTGTGACCTCAGGGATAGGGGACTGAATAGCGGGACTGACAGAAATCGAGCAACGCAGAGAGCAGCCATTAAAGTGATCAAGGCCGACGCATGCAGCCATGTTGTAGTCTTCATAGACGATACTATACGGTGTGATTGTAAGATCCCTAATCTGTATCCCATAGAAAAAGTTTAACTTAAGCTTTTGTCCCCATAACGAGTTACAGTTTTTAGTGTTCAGGTCAATTTATGTTATTTTTACCACCACTCGTGTCCTGCCACGCTCCTGAGTAGTAACTGTGCATCCAGGGTAGCTTGGAGCTCTAGAAACACAGTGGCATCTTTTATTTAGCTAGATAGCTAAAATTACAACATTAACCCGTCACGTCACGAGCTATTTCGCACCTCTGACACCCCCCAATCCTGAGGTATTTTCAAAAATTTTTATTTTGCCTAAAACCTCCGCTTTTGGTGAGAAACATCGAAATTTCATAGAGAAATCGCTCACCTGAGGTTTAAAATACTCGATCGAGGTAGCAGTACCTCCTTACCAGACTGGGTTTTCTAACAGGGTGTCACCAAAGAAAACGAGTTCTATGGGAGGGTAACTATCTCACACCACTCATAAACGGTATTTATTTATTTACTTGGTACGAATTTATATGTAGTACGAGAGTATATTAGTTTTCAAACAGTAATATAGGCATTATAAGCATTGTTTCACTCACTAACTCATCACAATACCTGACCTTCTTTTGTCACATTCCCTGATCATCATTTCTGACTGTTTCTTCCTCTAATGCTATGTAAACTTGTCCTCCACATTGTCATCTATTGGGGAATCACTCTGGCCCTGAATGTCTTTATTGGTCAGGTTACTGGTAACAGGTGAATTGCCAAGACAATGGCGTGTGGGGGGGGGAGGTTATGTGGTGTAAGGCATTGTCCCTGCTTGGCATCTTGTAGAGGAATAGAGGAAGGTGTCCCGTGTATACGTACGAAAAATCATGCGTGAAAATTGAAAATTGTGCAAATTAGGGACCTTGCAATTGCACGATGTACCAGTACGTCGTCGGGACTGGCAATTGCAAAATGTTGCAACGTGCCCATACGTCGATGGGACGGGGCAGGTTAACACACTAAACTAGTCGAACACATTCCACTCTTTCAAGAGTGAGTGCTTAATAATACACTGAGACAATTTGGAAAGTATGTCAATCAGTTTGTCGCAAGATGTTCATTACCTGACAAAGAGAGATAGTGTACTTGTTTAGTTATAGTCTTCTAGAGTTTAAACTTGCCAAAAAGTGGATGAAATCATTCTCAGTGGATAAATCAAGAAAGTTTATTGAACAACGGGAATTTTATGAGAGTTAAAGGTTTAAGGCAATTAAGCATAAATTCAGTACTCTACCAAAATGGATGAAAATGAAAAGCACGTAACAAATAACGGAATTTGAACCATGCAGCAGGGAGAGGGTCGGCCACACCGATCTGACTGCCCTATGCTAAAGTGGGCATTGCCGGCCATCGTGGAGCCTCATCTGTTACGGCACACCATTACCCTCAATACTGGGTCTCACTCCGGATGCCATCATGGTTAGCTGATTCACAGGGTGTGTGGGTGGTATAATTGATGGGTTTTCACGTGACGGAACTGGGCTACTTCCACAACTTACAGTACTGACATTGCATGAAATTCGATGAGATTATGCACTACAACTAGTTGTCATCTGAGCTAAAAGGGTTTATAAATATTTTTCAGGTTAGAACAGGCGCATTTCTAGTAATCCTGGGAGTTTGGGGTTATGGTGGTGGGAAAGTAGCCTACATCATGTAACTATATCACTATTCTTTTTTTCAGTAAATTCCAATTCCTTTGCACTGTGGTTAGCAACTGTAGGAATCATTACTGTGAGTCCCAACAGCTGTACTGAGTCATTCTGAAGGTCACGTCTCAGTGAGCATCACAAGGTAAGTAATGCCGAGTATGTGGTAGGCATTTGTTTTTATTGGAGAAGTATCCAAAGGTTAAATCCTGCAAAAATGTTCCAACTAAGTAAAAGGAAAGTGCCAAATTAAAGATTCGTTCGTTTCAAGATGATTGGAAACATTGCATATAAATAGACTGGAAGCCATAGGACGAGGGAAGTACAGAATGAAGAAGGCAGCTCTAGAGATGAATACATAAAGGATGATAAAAAATCGATTATCTCCTGCATTAAAGAGCTGGATAGAAAAGGGGGATGAATGTGCTGCCAGACGGATGCTACGCCCCCACTGTAAGGGAACAGAAATGCAAGCAGACAGTTGAGAAAATCATTGACCACTGAAATAGCAATAGATAACAGGTAAAGGTGAAACACTGTGGCGAAGAGGGTGAGGTTGAAGGGAGTCAGTGAGAGAAGGTGAACTGATGAGACGAAAAGCCTTTAATTCCACGCTGTATGAACTGCGATGAAATATTACTTGGCACATTTTCCAGAGTTCCTGGCATATCTACTGGGTAATCTTCAGCTCTTTCTGTGCCAACAATTAGAAACTCTGGAAATCCGTCTGATGAAACAGTGTGGAAGTAGAACCTGAAACAGAACACCTCAGCTGTAGTCTGTCCACCTTAACTTAGAGGAAAATTTTGTCCGTCAGCATCTAATTTCTTGTATAAGACTGTTATTCGGCTCTACTGTTTTTCTACAACACTTCGTGACCAGTACCGTATCCCAATATTGACTTCTCATTAAAATTCAGCATTCAAGACTGAGAGATAGCTACTGCAGGTAAAGTTTTAGTAGCCACAGTATGTTCTTTTTATATTAGGCAGAAGGAACCAATGGCTGAGCCTGCAAGAAACTTCCTTCCAAGAAATAAAAATAATAAAGAATAAAAAAGAGCCAAATTCAAGATCCATTATTTCGAGATGCCTGGACACCTTGTGTCTGAAAGACTGGAGATCATAGGAAGTAGGAAATACAGACAGAGGAGGACAGTTCCAGAGTTGACCTGTTGCATAAATGAAGAACTGGGAGTAACGGTTAACTCTTGCTTTAGAAAGTTGGACAGCAAAGGGACTAGAGTTTGTTGCTAGACGGGTGCTACGCGCCCGCCGAAGAGGTGAAGGAATGCAAGCAGACAGTTCAGAGGAACAGTGACCATTGAAGTAGCGATAGAAAAGAGATAAAGATGCAACAGTGCAGTGAAGAGACAAAGGTTGAAAGAAGCCAGTAAGAGGAGGAGAGTTGATGAGATGAATAGCCTTTCACTCCATCCTATTGAGAAGTGTTGTATGTGGGAAGCCTCCTCACACATGAGAGTTGTACTCTAAACATGGGCGAATAAAACCCATCTATAAAGTCAACAACTGTGCAGGGGTAAACAAGGCACGGAGTCAGCTTAGCACACCTAATCTCTTGGAAGCAGATTTTACAACAGATGCAATATGATTTTCCCAAGATAAGTCCCATGTGACTGAAACCCCAAGCATGTTCAAGGATAACGCAGGATTGAGCTGGATATTATTAAACATTAGTGGGTACTCCTGTGGAAGATTTTGTCGGATTGATAGGTGTAAAAACTGAGTCTTTGATGCATTAAAAACAAGATTATTTTTATCCCAGTCAGACATACAAGCCAAGCCAGACATTAGGTGTGCCATAACCTCATCCCTTGTTTGTTGAAGTAACTGCTGAGATGGACGCTGCAAGAACCGAATGGAAAGGTGAAGGGTGGAATCATCAGTGTACGACTGGATAGGATTAGATGTACAGCTTAGAAGATCATTGATGAATAAAAGGAAGAGAGTTGGTGATAGGACAGAGCCCTGAGGAACACCACTGTTGATAGATCTAGGAGAAGAACGATGGCCGTCTACAAAAGCTGCTATAGAACGACCAGAAAGGAAGCTAAAGATGAAGGCACAGATAGAAGGATAGAAACTGTAAGAGGGTAATTTGGAAATTAAAGATTTATGCCAGACACAATCGAAAGCCTTTAAGATGTCAAGTGCAATGGCAAAGCTTTCGCCAAAGTCCCGAAAGGAGGATGACCAGGAGTCTGAAACGTAGGAGAGAAGATCGCCTGTGGAGCATCTCCGACGGAACCCATACTGACGATCAGAGAGAAAGTTGTAATAGGAAAGATGCTTTAAAATTTTTCTGTTAAGAATAGACTCGAAAACTTTTGAGACACAGGATGTTAAAGCAATTGGACGATAGTTAGAGGGTTGGGAATGGTCACCCTTCTATAGGACTGGCTGAATGAAATCAAACTTCCACCAAGAAGGAAAGGTACAAGTTGAAAGACAAATGCAAAAGTGTTTACCTAGGCAGGGTGTAAGCACAGAAGCACAGTTCATGAGGACAACAGGAGGGACTCCATCAGGCCCATATGCCTTGTTAGGACTGAGGCCAGTGATGGCAGAAAATACATCAGCTGAAGAAATTTTAATGTCAGCCATGAGGAAGTCAGAGGGGGGAAGTGAGGGAGGAACAGCACCTGAATCGTCTAAGGTGGAATTGGAGGAGAAAGTCTGAGCATACATGTCTGCTCTATCAGTAGTAATAAATCGCTACAGAGCCGTCAGAGTAGAAAAGAGGAGGGAAGGATGATGAGGTAATGTTGTTAGGAAGGTTTTTGGCAAGGTGCCAGAAGGAACGGGAAGAATTTGAGTCGGAGAGTTGAGAGCCTTTAATACGGATGAAATTATTTTTAGCACTGAGAAAAGCAGACTTAGCACAATTCAGGGCAGAAACATAAAAAAGATGTGATTCAGGGTTGGGTTGGCTCTGGTACGTTTTAAAGGCCCTCTCCTTGTTGCAGACAGCTTAGGAGCAAGTGTGATTAAACCAAGGCTTTCTTGCATTAGTCAAAGGATATGAGAAAGGAATGTATGCTTCCATGCCCGAGAGAATAACCTCTGTGATGCGCAGGGCACAATCAGATGGCTTTCGGCCATGGAAGCAATAATTATTCCAGGGAAAATCAAAGAAGTACTGCCCGAGGGCCTCCCAGTCTGCAGCTCCAAAGTGTTACAGACAACGTTTCTTTGGAGGGTCCGCAGACCATACCGGAGCAATAGGACAGGTTAAAGTAATAAGGTTATGATCAGAGGAGCCCAAGAGAGAGAAAAGATTAACAGTATAAGGAGAAGGATTAGTTGTAAGGAAGAGGTCAAGTATGTTGGAGCTCTCTCCAAGGCGGTCAGGGATATGGGTAGGGTGCTGTACAAGCTGCTCTAGGTCATTAAGGATAGAAAAGATGTATGCTTGTTCACAGGGTGGATCAGTGAAAGGAGAGAAGAGCCAAAGGTGGTGGTGAACATTGAAATTTCCTAGAATGGAGATTTCAGGGAAAGGGGAAATGGACAGAATGTGTTCCATTGTAGAAGTAAGATTTACCATCAAGATTTCAGGTAATTCTTAAAGACTCTGTATTGCTACTGGATGCTTTATTAGGAGCTCATATGTTACATCCATGGAGTCTATGTGATCTCAAACTCTCATACAATTTTTCAGGGTAAAAGTAGAAACTTTCCTTTGTGTGTGTTGCCCAGTGTCATGACTACACTGTATACACACAGAACAGTCTCCTCAGCAGATTTGGCATGAAGGTAGCTGACATCTGCTGATTCATGACAGTCTACCACGTTTGAAGACTCATGATGAATATGCGACAAACATCCACTCACTTAAAATCATAACTTTTTGTGCTGTATGCGTCCTACTCTAGGCACAGGCAAAACACCTCGTTCATTGAGGCCCAGCAGTCCTCCTATTTACCATGGACTTTGACATCTCACCACTTTGGCGATAACACCCACCGATAAAACTGAGTACATGTTAGGGCTGTCTCATACCAGTGTGGTGTATTGGTAGTACCAGGGTTGTTTTGACAATATATCGATGGGACTTCGGTAGATCAGTAAAGTCTGCCTTAACGAAGTTTAAATCCTTTAAACTGTTCCCTGTTCCACCCAGGACTCAAACCCTCGTCCACAGGGTTTCTTTTCTTGAGACTCGGTATTGCCTCGTGGTTTGCAGTTCATTAGTTTAAGTAAGGACGGTGAACTTCAAAGGGGCTTTTATATTTCTTTAATCTGAAAACCAATGTTTGCAGCAACCCCCCCCCCCATAAGTTCCAAATTATATATAGTAACTGTTAAAACTAGCTTCAAAGGCAAGGTGAAATTTAAAGTATCAGTGCATTGTGTATCTATAAATAAATACATGGCACTGAGATCTTTCCTCCATCTAGGCAACATCCAAACATTTAATGCCCCATAAGAGACGTGGGAGCCTGGGCGTAGGCTACTCACTTCCGACACTTAAAAGGCAAGAGTAACCAGCCTCTCTCTTTCCTGAGTGGCACTATGTAAGCAATCAGCACCAACCATCCTCCAAACATAAACCCTTACAGGCCCGATTTGACAGGAGTGCTTTAACCCAATGGACGATATTTTGGATACATGGTTACAACATAAATTTTTTCCAGGTTTACAGGGAATATTTTGGATTGTCAGTCAGTGTCCTGTAGTTAACACAATGAATGACTGGATGATGGACGGCACACCTACACAGCCAGCATAACAGAAAGATTTTTTTTTTTTGTCTTACTGAATCATTAGTGTCAACATAAAAGTCAGTGTGTTCTTAGAAACAACGATTTGTTGTTAGAAGCACCACTGGAAAGATTCACGTAACTAACAACCAATAAAGCAGTCTGTAGTATGTGTACTATACTTTGTCTTTCATGTACACAACTGGTTAGCACCGGAACTCTTCCACAGACAGTCTATCCCACTGACTATGATCTCCAATCTTTTAAATGCAGTATGTTCAGCAATCTGTCCTATCACCAACTCTCTTCCTATTATTCATCAATGACCTTTTATGCTGTACATCTAACCCTATCCACTCATATACTGATAACTCCACCTTTCACCTTTCCATTCGGTTCCCGCAACGTCCATCTCAGCAATTACTTCAACAAACAAGGGATGAGATTATGGCACACCTAATGTTTGACTTGGCTCGTATCTCTGACTGGGGTAAAAATAATCTTGTTGTTTTTAATGCATCAGACTCAGTTCTTACATCTATTAACCCAACAAAATCTTCCACAGGTGTACCCAGTACCCAATAATCTTTAACCCGAAGCGTCCCATCGACGTATGAGTATGTCACAACATTTTGCCACAGCTAGACCCATCAACGTATCAGTACGTCGTGCAATTGCCAGGTTCATAATTTGCAAAATTTTCAATTTTGCGTGTGATTTTTGGTACATATACACTTGACACCTTCCTCTACAAGATGCCAGGCAGGGACAATGCCTTACCTCGCATGACCTCCCCCCCCGCATGCCATTGTCTTGGCAATTCACCTGTTACAGTGACTTGGCCAATAAAGACATTCAGGGTCAGAGTGATTCCCCAATAGAAGACAATGTGGAGGACAATGTTTACGTAGCATTAGAGGAAGAAACAGTCAGAAATGATGATCAGGTAATGTCACCAAAAAAGGTCAGGTATGT
The DNA here is from genome assembly GCF_032717465.1 of Coenobita brevimanus. Lineage (NCBI taxonomy): Eukaryota > Metazoa > Arthropoda > Malacostraca > Decapoda > Coenobitidae > Coenobita > Coenobita brevimanus. Next base: position 20,233,727 of record NC_137055.1, read on the forward strand.
TGATGTGTTAGTGAGTGAAACAATGCTTATCTTGTCTATATTACTGTTTGAAAACGAATATACTCTCGTACTACATATAAATTCGTACCAAATAAATAAATAAATACCATTAATGAGTGGTGTGGAATAGTTACCCTCCCATAGAACTCGTTTTCTTTGGAGCCAGCCTGATAGAAAAAACAGTAAGGTAAGGAGTGCTGCTACGTGTATTGAGTATTTCAAACCTCAGGTGAGCGATTTCTCTATGAATTTTAGATGTTTCTCACCAAAAGCGGAGGTTTGAGCCAAAAATTTTTTTTTTCCAAAATTCGTCAGGATTGGAGGGAGTCAGTGGTGGAAAATCGGTCGGGACGGGTCGGGTTAATAATATTCAACTTAATCCTGCATCATCCTTGAACATGCTTGGGGTTTCATTCACTCGGGACTTATCTTGGATAGATCATATTACATCTCTTGTAAAATCTGCCTCCAAGAGATTAGGTGTGCTATGCCAACTCCGTTCCTTCCCTACCCCTGCACAGTTGTTGACTCTATCTATGGGTTTTATCCGCCCCTGTGTGGAGTACAACTCTCATGTAAGGGGAGGTTCCCCACATACAGCTCTTCTCAATAGGGTGGAGTCAAAAGCATTTCGTCTCATTAACTCTCCTCCTCTTACTGACTCCCTTCAATCTCTGTCTCTTCGATGCACTGTTGCATCTTTATCTCTTTTCTATCGCCACTTCATTGGTCACTGCTTCTCTGAACTGTCTGCATGCATTCCTCAACCTCTATGACAGGCGTGTAGCACCCGCCTAGCAGCAAACTCTCATCCCTTTTCTCTAATGCAAGAGTTAACCGTTACTCCCAGTCCTTCATTTATGCAACAGGTCAGCTCTGGAACTCTCTCCTTCTGTCTGTATTTCTTGCTTCCTATGATCTCCAGTCTTTCAAACACAGTGTGTCCAGGCATCTCGAAATGACCGGATCTTGAATTTGGCTCTCTCTTATATTTTGTGTTTCTTTTGGAGGGAACGGTTATTGCGGGCTCGTGGTCTTTGGTTCCTTCTTCGTCACATTAAAAAAAAAAAAAGCTGGACATGAACCAATCTAGATGTTGGTCTTCATTAATTTTATCGAGCTTTCTTTAGAGCATACAGATGTCGCTAACACTCACCCCTTGTGTGGGTGTGAATGTGAAGGTTGATGTGGCAATAGACGATTTGGGTGAGTCAATGTGGGTATAAGTATGGGTGTGTTTGGGCGTGGGCATGGGCGTTTGTTTAAAAGTAATAGTGTGAGTGTGGTGGGCTGAGGAGAGAGGAAGGTCAGGTAAACGATGAAGAAAACTGGGATGAAGTTGGTAAGGCAGGGTAAAAAATTGAATACTTCTAAACCATAATGGCACCTCTGAAGAAAACGTCCAGAATTTTGTGAGAGTTTGAGAGTGGCGATGTATGAGTGTGACATTAGATAAGAGGGGAGTGATGGCTGTTGAGGAAGAATGTAAATCAGTGTTATACTGGTGATTGAGGGCTCAAAAGTGGCCGTACTATTATAACATCAGTGGTGCTGACAAAAAGCTCTTTTGAGTTTATAGTGGAACAGGTATTTAATTCGTAAAAAAAACATTCAGAAAATCTCGTTTGGCTCAGAAATTTGCATCATTGAGATTCGAAAGTCACTGTTTAGTCTCGTTATTTATTGCACTGGAGTAACTGTACACTGATGGTTTAGGTAGTGTGGCTGCAGATGAAATGACGGGTCTCTGCTCAGGTTATAGATTTACCATAAAAAGTGTGTTAATGGCCACATTAGCACATGGATAACTGGCAAGGTATGGCATAAATATAAAATATCTAGAAACCAGTAAATTGTATAGAATATGAAATACTATGATTTGTGCACGATGTTGAAAAAGGAAAGCCGGTGATCAATATGCAGAAATACACTGAAGTAGTCTAGATACATGAGAGATGACGGATGGGACTATGATAAGGAAAAGTGTGAGTGAATGAGATTGAAGGAATGGCGTGGCGTAGAAGGCCAAGGAAGTGGATAGCTTGATATGATGAGTTGACGTGTAAAAAAACGAGGCATGGACGATGAAGTTAGGAAGTTTATGGCTGGAATACAATACCAGAGTTCCTGCCATGAGAGGATTAATAATCGCAATCCCTGGTTAGTAACATGGTCTGGCGGTCATTTGGATACAGTACTAGAGTTACTTATGTAGGTAGTGTGGGACTAAGAGTTCGAGAGCCATATATGTATAGTAAACAAGCCTCAAATAACCCCTTTCAAAATTCACACAAGATACATACAAGCTGTATTACAGAATCTCTCAGTAGACAAAGCTACTGGTCCAGATGAAATTCCTTCAGTAGTATTTAAAAATTGATCCCCGGTGTTGTCTCCTGTATTGGCAAAAATTTTTCGCTTATGCATCTGTACCTCAAGTTTTCCAGCCTCTTGGAAAACAGCAAATATCCATCCTGTTCCTATAAAGGGGGTCACTTCTGATCTACCAAACTATAGACCAATCGCTACAACTTCCGTTCTCGGTAAAGTTTTTGAGACACTAATAAACAAACACAGAGTCAAGCACCTAGAAATCAATAAATTAATCAATGATCGGCAGTGTGGATTTAGACAAGAACATTCAACTGTAGACATTCTTTGCCTTCTTACCCATCAGATTAACAAAACAATAGACCAACATGGTGAAGCACACACAATAGCACTTGATATTTCAAAAGCATCTGACAGAGAATGGGACCGGGCCATATTGTCTGTCACACTATGGCCTTGCATCACTGGTTCCTCTAATTTCTTTATACCTTCATAATTGAAAAAAATACGGTCATGGTAGATGGAATATATTCCCATTTTCATTCCATTAATGCTGGCGTACTTCAGGGATCAGTTTTGGCCCCAATCCTCTTTCTTATTCATATAAATGACATCCTATCTGTCACTCACAACCCAATACACTCTTATGCTGATGACTCAACACTTTATAATTCTTTCACATTTAGTACCTCCTTTGCGCAATCTGATATTATAAATTCCCAAATAAACAAAGCAATTTCTCTGAACCAGGACCTTTCTAATATTAATCAATGGGGACAAACAAATCTGGTCTCATTTAATGGTCAGAAAACTAAATACATTAATTTCTCAAACTAAAAGAGTTCGTGAATTCTTCACTGGCGAGCAGTTGGCCACAATATACAAAAATCATGTGCGTTCTCAGATCGAATACTATTTGCCACTGCGGACTGGATATGGAGCGGTTGCAGTGAGGCAGTTGGACAAAGTTCAAAATAAAGCCATTAGATTCACCAATAATCCTGCCATTACGCAGGACCTTCCTCCATTATCAGTACATAGAGATGTTGCGTCTTTAGCATTATTTTACAGAAATTTTTACCGTAAGTGCTCTCACGAACTTGCTTCAGTTGTGTCTCCCCTTCATATTTTCTCTTGCAATACTCGGGCAGCTGGGAGCCCCCAAAACTCACACTCTCTCCCCCGCAATGCAGAACCTCTGCTTATCAAAATTAATTTATCCTCAGAGGTATTATTCTCTGGAATTCACTTCCTGGGAGTTGCTTCCCACAAACATTTAATCCACTTATATTTAAATCCTGTTGTTATAAACATTTTATGGATGGAGGATGCCTTTAGGCACATGGACTATTTTTTTTTAATTTCCTTTGTTCCTACTTCCTCCATTCATTGTCTCTTAAAGAATTAAAAAAAAAGGATGTATGGGCAAATTCACAGAGCTCTCTGGTGAAAGTTTACTTAATTTTTCATTTTACATTCGTCGATCATGCCAACCAAGCTGAAAATAGTGAGTAGTTGTATACAAGTATAAGGTGGCTCTTTTCATAGCTCAGCTTCAGGGGTTCGGTGGGAAGGAGGTAAACTGACAAATACTAATATCTATCTGTTCCTGGTGGCATAACGTTACAGGATATTGTCTCCCTGTATCATGACAAACTAAACCAAAGATGAAGACACGTACCCAAAAAATCAGATTTCATGTGCAAACGTCATATACACACGATGATATTCCATCCAATAAAACTATAATTTGCATCAAATCTATTGAACCATAAATACTGCCATTGCTCGTTCCTTTCCTGGAACCCGTACAAGAGATTAGGTCTACCATAACGTTAACCCGTCACGTCCCGAGCCTTTCCGCACCTATGACATCCCCCAGTCCCGAGCCTTTTTGGAAAAATTTTTTTTCTTATGAAACTTCCGCTTAGGTCGAGAAACTATGGAAAATCTTGAAGAAAGTTGTCTCTGCAGTCTATAAGTGGTCTATACAGGTGCGGTTTCCCCCCGCAGGTATCGTATTCTGTAATGGGCTGGATATGCGTAAACGTTTTCTATGGTAAGGAGTAATGGGACAAACAACACACAACACCTCTACATTTATTGAATTTGTACTAATAAACAATAACAGTAACAATATAATGGATTTCAGACACATATATAGGAAAATAAGCATTTTACCCTCGCGCGAGCATAGCGAGTTAGGTCCGAGTCGTATCATGCTATCTGCTAATTTTCTGTTATGAGTCTACCGATCATTTTTTCTACTTGTATACTTCTGTTTCAATGACAGTTTACTAATTACAACTGTTTGTAAGTGATTTCAGATGTTTTCATTCATTTTGATGACATGCAGCATAAGTTTAGCGCACATCAGCTTAGTAAGCGCACTCGCTATGTCTCGTATTTCAACATACCAAATTGTTTTATCACTTTCTAATTATTTTCCCATTTACATAGAACCTTTCCCCCACCACTGTGAAGGTTTTCAATTATTTTCATTCATTACGAGGGCATTTAGCGATATGCTAGCGCCTATTCACGTAGCAACCACGATCTCAAACACTCGTGTTTCATCATCTACTTTATTTATTCACTCCAATTATATTTTCCCACTTACATAACACACGTTTACACCCCTCCAATGCACTGTACATACTTACTGCCATTATTTATTCAAGTGAGCGTGAGAATATCGCCTGAAAATACCCTCGCAAGGAATGTTACGTCATACATAATACTCACACACTTATATACTAATTCACGCACACACTTATATACTAATTATTCACTTTATCACTTGCTGACTTTTATTTTGACTAATACGTGCCTTATTCATTCGACTAGGCGTCAGGAAATCTTATCTTTATAGACACGCTATGAATATTTGACTTAGGAAATACATCATCATATACAATAATTTGAACTTATATTATACCAGTAAGAATGTCACATAATAGAAAATATATAATAAGGGGCCGTATTTATTGCACTGATCGACAGAATATCGCATCAAACAACCCTCTCTATGTAAGTTTCAACTTAGGGCAGATTTATATACTTACACCCAATGTTTGCACTTATGTTCTACCCGTAGGCACTTTATACTAATATTTGGCGATCCACATGACTGATTTTTTCACAGAGCGTCTGTCTGTCGCATTTACATCATAATTTCTGCGTCCTTTCGCAATCACACCATGCTAAAATTGCAGCAACGTGTGGTATTCACTAAAACATGGGTGAATACACAGACCCACGTCACACTGCACGCACTCATAGCGGGTATCCTTCCTCTGTGTCGTGAGTCGCACCTGGGAATTACTGCACACGTGACACCTGCGCTGGGGCCTAGGTCTGTTGGGCTGGGGCGGGATAGGAGTGGGGAAATGGCGGGCGGATATTCTCTGGGGAGTGTGGGTAATAGGGGCAGTGCGGGGGCGCTGTTGGGGCCTTTCAACCGCATATTTTGCAAAGATTTCTCGTGTGAGCTCCCTCACAAACCCTTCAAAGGTTTCCTGAACTCCTGTGGTCATGGCGTGAAGGTGGTGGCAATTCAGAGCAGTGATATCTAGCAAGTGAAAGAACAGTTTCTTATACCACTTCATCGTGGTCCTGGCACACTCTACCGTCGATATCATGAGTCTGACTGGTCCACGAGGCGCATGTTTATATTATAGTCCATGACACATTCAGGTTTCCAAACACGACGCCTGCTCTCGCTATGGTAATCAACAGAATCAGTACGGTGCATCAAGGGGCGGTGAACCGTGGACAAGAGGCTTACTTCTCTGTTGTGGTTCCACATTGTTGCAAGGATGTTGTTTGCTTTGAAGAAGACAACCTCACTCCTTGCAAGTTTCCCGCCCTACCATGACCATGTGACGCCGGTTCACCTTTACGGTTCCACATACTCCCGTTTCATGTCTGTGAAGATAACGAGCGAGAAGAGGGCTAGTGTACCAGTTGTCGAGGTAGAGAACGTGACCACGATGAAGGTAGTCTTGTATCATCGTCTTTACCACTGCTCCAGAAAGTCCTATACTTCGATCTTCTATTATGTCTGTCTGTGCACCGGTGTACAAGACTATGTCTTGCACGTATCCAGTCCTACAGTCACACATAACAAAGATCTTGAACCCAAAACGGTGCCTTTTGCTGGGTATATACTGTCTGAATGAAATATTGCCTCTCCACAACACGAGACTCTCGTCTATGACGAGATCTCTATAGGGATAGAATGAGGATCGAAAGGTTTGCCTGAGGTGATCAAAGACCAGCCTAATTCGCCTCATTTTGTCCGTGTTGTTTGTATTTGCAGGGTCATTAGCATCATAAAAATGGAGGCGACTTAGAATTTGTTGAAACCGATTACGGCTCATCACTTGACCAAATATGGGGTAAAACATAACAGGGTCCCTAGTCCAGTAAGCAGGAATTCTATTTTTTCTTATTATACCCATCAAAAGGACAAGGGCAAAAATAAGAACATTTCTGGAATGGAGACAGGGTAATCATAAATCATTGAATGCCTACTCCTTGTTCCCAATCTTTCACTTTCTAGCCGCTGGCCGCTTGCAAACAGGTTTGTTTGAAGCACGATCTGATCAACGAAGGCCTCACTGAAAAACAGGTGGAAAAATCCAACCTGCTTGAATTACAGTGAATACCTGGTGCAATGCAGCCAGATCGCCCCTGCTCAGTGAAGGGGTGAATGAGGGGAGAAAAATCACTCCCATCCTCCCAATCCCACGACACAAATCCCTCGTCCCCATCACCGCCTTCGTCTGGGTGGGGAGGAGATCCTGGTTGGGGAGGTTGGGGAGAAGGAGTACGGAGGGCTTCCCCACTGTCACTCCTCTTCCTCTGCCTTTACCCTTTCCCTTTCCCTTACCCTTACGGCCTTGAGGAACATTAGGGGGCTGTGGGGATGAAATAGTTTGATATTGGGGAGCAGAAGACGTGCTGGGGAGTGGTTCCTCCCCACCTTCCCCCTCCATTACCACACCACGTGCTCTCTCACGCAACCTTGCTCGACCACGTGTTAGGGGATATTGGGAAGCATAAGACGTGCTTTGGAGTGGTTCCTCCCCACCTTCCCCCTCCCTCACAACCCCACGTGATAAGGAACGCACCCGCACTGGCCCACGTGATCCACTCTGCCGCCTCACACTGCGTAGGGAGAGCAATGACTCACCCACCTCACTCTCACTTTCCCTAATCCCAGGAATGTCCATTTCACTCCCCACTCCCTCCACTTCACTTCCTACTGCCCCAAACAGAATGCTTGGCCCATACCTGCTTAGACGACGTGGTGTGCGCTCTGGGCCACGATGCGTAATCACCTCCCGCCCATACCACGTGGCAGCACGTCCCACGTCTCCGTCCTCGTCCTCGTCCTCGTCCTCGACCTCGACCCGCTTCCAAGGCACGCTGGGGATAGGGATATGACATACCACGTGCCTTCTTTGCCTCCTGCCCCTCTCTAGCAGCACGGTAAGTCACGTACTGCCGTTTCCTTGGTGACGGAACTTCCTCGTCACTGCTGGTGGTTTCTTCCTCATCTGGCTGCACATAATCTTTGTCCATCTCCTCGTCATAATCTTTGTCCATCTCCTCGTCATCCAGTGGGGAATCACTGTCGCCGGTAAAGGTGTCCAGGGCGACTTGAATTTCGCTCTCTGAGAGACCTCTCTTAGCCATGTCTGAGCAGGACCGTGGCTACCAGGTGAGTGGACGAGCGGCGGGCTAGCGCGGGTCGCGCGGGGTCGCCGAGTGTCCCCGCCTGGTGGCAGGTAGGGGAAGGTCAGGCGAGGGTACGTACCGCAAATCAAGCGCGAAATTTGAAAATTGTCGAAATTATGCACATTGCAATTGCACGACGTACTGGTACGTCGCCGGGACTGGCAAATGCAAATCGTGGTGACGTACCCATACGTCGTCGGGACGGGGCGGGTTAACAACTTACATGGACTACACTAAATTCCTCTCAGTGGCACATTATAGGAGAACATTGTTTCTGAATAATCTTCTTTTCCTCACCAATCGATCAATCAATCAATCATGTAGGAGCAAACGCCGCAGGGTGCATAGCCTCAATCACCCTCCAACTCACCCACGTAGGTCCCTCTGAGCAACCCTCCAGGCAGAGACTGTTCCATGTCAAAGTATCTCCTGACATGAGTGATCGACCTGCTCCAGCCATGAAATACGTGGCCTTTCGATTGGCCTCTTACGTCCTGGGTTAACTCGTTCAGAGATCACCTTATGAGCTGGATCCTCACCAAGACCAGCGTGTATGAAGCTACTGACAACATCCTCTTCTTAGTGCTATTCCCTTTAGCTTATATGAATTCATATGTCTAAGGTGATTGTTGCATATATCAGTGAAAAAAAAAAAATGCTTATTCTCGTTCTTGAGTTTTCATTTTCCGAATTTTCTCTCCCTTAGAGAATGCCATCCAAGTTTTAACTAAATTTATTGTATAAGAGATTTTTACCTTTCCCCATTGGTGTTCATTAAGCTCACTTGGAAACTGAAACACGAATTCACATGTGTTTTTAGGAGACGAATATATATTATCTTTTGGGATACCTTCTGAATAAATTTCACATGGCCTCAAAGCTAATGTTTTCAACAAATATTTTGTTAGTGTTGGAGAACAAACAGTCTAGCAGTATAAAAATCTTAATATAAAATGAAACACCAAGAACTCAGGCCCCAAGTTGTTGATGCAAAGTGTCGCTTGGTATGCCTCCGCCGAACATTCCACATAGACTCGCCATACAACCTCCATTATTAAACTAGTCAGAATAAACGCTTGTTAATTTACATCAGACTTGGGATTGACCTGAGTGGACTTAACCCCTCGCCACGCTCATAGCCTCATATGAGGTGATATCCAGGCCACCCCTGGCCGTGCTGATGGACTCATAAGAGGCGATACGTTTCTGCACCACAATTTCAAGCACTGGGATGCATCAGTGGTTTCCATGGGAATGTTGAGTCTCCCTCTACTCCATCAGAGATGTTCCCAATCCCTGCCACACTGCTGTTGCCAAATACCGCATATTTAATACAGATATGCAGGCAACCCCTGGCCATGCTGATCACCTCGTATAAGGTGATGGGTCTCCACACCATAATTTCAAACATTAGAAAGCATCAGAGGTTTCCATGGAAATGCTGAGTCTCCCTCTACACCATCAGAGCTGTTGCCAATCCATGCCACACCGCAGTTGCCAAGCACAGTATATTTAGTAATTCAGTTTTCATTCGTAGCCCAGCAATGGCAGATACACACCCATCTACCGCCCATGGTGCTAGTGACTTATCGCCACCCTCACAACCACCAAAGAGGTGTAAATTACAAAGAGATAAGGGTGATGAAGAGTTCAAGCTCAGAAACACTTGATCTGATGACCAATAATCAACTCAATATTAAAATAAAAAGTCCAAGAAAATGACACAAGGAAGGTAATTGGGTTTATAAGAATTAGGACGGCGGGGGTTAACCCTTATATTTTACATCTGTGGAGGGGGGGGGGATTTGGAAACAATAAAGTCTTATGAAATCAGGGAAAACATGCATAAATGGATCAGAAGAGCTGAGAAAACAAAGAATCTGATGTTACTTACTTCAGTTTGTGCGCAGGCTTGATGGTGCTCAGAGGTGAGTGAGAGGGATGATGGCACATCAAGGTCACTCTCAGTGGCATGCAACTGAGACCAGGTGGACAGAGATTCTTGCTTGCTGCTCTTATTTGTAACAGCAGACTATAATATATTATTTTTACATTATGTTCACTGTTCTGTGTGTCATCATGGTGTAATTTAAACATTGCACACTATGTATGTCAAATTTTTCTTATCTTACATCTCTACAGTTATTATTTTATATGTATAACTGTTCATATTACCACAGGTGTTCACTCTAATATGTTTCAGTGTTTAGTATTATGTGAAGCAATCGATACAGAGACCCATACCATAGTCTTGGCACACTGTATAATAGGCCCGTGGAATAGGAATGCATTCTGGAACATCAACCGCCTTTTCCTTGATGGACGTTTCGAAACAGTGACCGCCTTTTAGGCATTAGAAGGTATAATTAGTGTTGGGAGCAAGTGATTCCAGTCTAACTCCATGCTTCCTATGTACATTCAATGTGTAACTGCCACTGGTCCACACCTTGCCTCCTGCCCCCAGCATCCAGTCTCCTGCCTCGCCCTCTGTTCACCTGGCTTGTGGTTGTGTATCCTACACATTTCTTGGTGAGGCCCTGTTATGCTCAGATCATGCCATTCCCTGCTCTGACAATTTTCAACCCTCACCAACTGCCAAGCCAACCCCACCCCACCACAACCCAGTGTGTCACCCCAACAACCCCCACCACAAACAGACCTCATCACCATCATACCAACGTCATTGAGGTTGGAGCGTGGCCAATTGCAGTGCTCCAAGTCACAGTTTTCCATCATTGTACTTCTCGAATTAACTCAGCCATTCTTCCTGGAGAGCATGGCAACAACGTTCACATATAGCCACATCGCAACTTGTGCCATCCTGCTTTCTTTAATCACTGCCTCTACTTTCCTGAATGGGTGGAGTCTCCAACCTCACTCCTAACATGAGCTCTGCCGAGTAAACTACAGTACTTGTTCACTCACACTGGACACGTTTGTAATTATTTTACTGTTCTCTTATCAACTCTTCACCTTTCTATAGAGATTATCTGTAGCTTTTTCTACAGTTTGTGATTCATACTATTATTCATCTGATTATATTCATTACATTACATCCTCTGTGTTTATTAATCTTTCCTCCATTCTCACTTCATTCACTCTTCTTAACCTGTCACGTCCGGCATATATTCCTGCCAACCCATCTCTCAGCTAGACATTCCCAAGAAAATTGTCTATTTTTAAAACTTCATATCTCAGCTAATACTTAGCCAAAAAAAAAAAAATAGGTGTCATAATACTCAACAATCCGTCGACTTCAAGTTGATTACCTTGGTTGATATGTGATGTGCGTGTAGTCAGAGAGAGTGAATGGGGAAAGAGGGCAAATTTTGTTGTTTTTTTGCCCATGCCCGTATGTGTGGCAGAGACACAACTAAGGTTTAGACTAGCCCTCCACAATAATAACACTTCCAGAAGACCGCAGTCCACCACAAACACTATTTCTGGGTATATTTTCCAATACTGTAAAGTGATTGGTGCTGCGAGTCCAGTAACCATAGCAATGACCTTGAGGCAGGCTGGCCCAGTTACCTACTCGCCTCACCACCGCTCCTCACCACCGCCTTACACACACGCACGTGGAGATATTGTTAACAAAATAGTTATTTACATACTGTCCCTAATCGAAAATATTTTCCACACTAACTTATTTTTCCTCTGATTTGTAGTTTCTCATCATAATAAATGCACACATACAAAAACTTTCGGTACAAAATAAGGTACTGATTTCATCCTGAAACAACTTTCTGCTTCCATTAATCACATAAATAGACAGTGATGGTGCAAAATGCTGCACCGTGCTCCCTCCTCCTTCCCTCCTCCCTTTCTCCACTGCAGTACACTTTCCACTCTAACAGAATTTTTTTTCCTCTGATATGTACTTTTTCTTCATAACGAACATACACATACAAGAAAACTTTCAATATAAAATAAGGCACTGATTTCATCATGAAACAAACTTTCTGTTTCCATTACAGGTATTCACATAAATGGATACAACAGTGGTTCAAGATGCTGCACCATGCTTCCTCCTCCCTCCCTCCTCCACCTCCTCCCCTTCTCCACTCCCTACCTCCTCTTCCATCTCCCCATCTGTGCCAATATCCCACTGTCCAGAGTCGTCACTACCCTCTAAACCATTCCTACCATAGGAAATAGCAGATGAATGTACAGGTGAAAACAATGGGCGCACAGTGGAGGACTCATGTGACTCACCCTCCTCATGCCATGCATAAATATCGACACTCAACATGGCATATACATTCCTCAGAGTGTCACCTCAAGTTCTCTCCCTATCACACTGTCACTAAGGCCTTTTCTTTTCTGGCTTTTGGATTTCATTGATGTTGAAGTCAGCGACTGCGGGCACTCAGCCAAGGATCTGGACACAGGGAAAACTTTTTACAGTGGTCTATCCACTATGGAGGCATGCAAGTAACTGAAGCGTGATGCGGATGCGTGCAGGAGGGTTTCCAGTGGTTGCATGTGGTGAAAATAATCCACGGAATATTCAGACAATGCTGTGAAACACTAGGTCACGTATACATGCCACCCATACGTCCGCGGGTCGTTCCGTATACATGGCACCCGTACATGATGGGTTAAAACAATATTCTTTCACATACTTTTCATTGTGCATAACTCAATTCCTTCCATATAATATTCACTGTATAGGCAATAAATCATCCTCCTGCATGTAATATTCATTGTATATACATCATAATTGTAATCATATTTATTTAATTTTTTTTTCACTCTCCTCTTCAGACCCGCTTCACATTCATAAGCTACCTCCGTAGAGCTGAACTCTCTCGCACTCGACAGATGATTAGGGACGATAGTGAAGATGAAGATCGTGTTAATGATAATGGTGTAACATTCTCCCATAGTAGAAAATCTTAAGCAAATTCTCACTCAACTACTCTTACTACTCCTACTATTATTGAAACTATTGCTATGACATCTACTACTAGTACTACTTACTATTACTACTACTACTACTACTACTACCACTACTGCTACTGTAGAAAGTCCAGACAAATTTAATCTAGATGCTCTTAAACCCAGTTCACACTATCAGGATTTTATATAAGATTTTTGTGCGAAAGTGCTTTTGGGGTTTATTGCCTAAAAGCATACAAGGGTCATAATGCAATCTGCTAATTTTGCAGGCAAACATAACGCATTCTTAAACAAACAAGGCAAATCTGGAAGATCAAAAAAATTTTCATCATGTTTAAAAACTCCAGGACAGTATCTTGATATTAAATCCAGGTCATCGAACATAGTGGAAGTATTGTGTGAGCCCAATGAAATTGGGTAAAGCATAACACGTGCACAGTGAGAGCGTAGTGCATCCAGCTATTATCGGGAACTATTGGGAACATCTCATCCCTCACTATGAAGTATTGCACTGGCCTGTCATTGTTGAGCGGAGGATCGCGTTCTGGTAAGCCAGTGTTTCCATCTTCTAATGTCTCCTGAAGTTCAGTCATGGCAAACACCCCCCCATCAGATGAACAGCCAGGAGCCCAGACATCAATGTAGAGAAATTTTTGGTTAGCATCAACGAGTGCCGTCAGTAATATGGAATGGAATCGCCTGTAGTTGTAGAACTTGGAGCCAGCACATTTTGGAGCTATGTGCTTTCCACCAATGTCTCCAACAAAATGAGGAAAGTTCCATCTGTTTTGAAAGCCTTTGGCCACTGCCTTTCACTCCTCAGGTGCTGCAGGACATGACATCAATTCCTCTGAATATTCTTCTGTGATAGCTTCATAAACTTTAGACCTGAGAATAGAGGTGGTGTTTTAAGCAACCTTAAATCCGTAGTGTAGTGACGTATACCTGTTTCTAGATGTCAGGTACCTCAGAGTGATGACCAGTTTCAATCCAGGTTCGAATGCTGGCCTCCAGAAAGTGTCTTTCTTCTCAGTGCTGTGTCTCACTCTAGCAAGCTACTCTTGAAACATTTCAGTGTCCACTCTAAGAAAATTCTGGAATCCACTGTGATCTGCACTTAATTATGCCGTTAACTTCTCATACTGCCCATTGAGTGATCTTCTTAGATGCTAGGGCCTGGTCTACTCCATTCTCCTTCTTTGTAATCTCTTCTTTTTTTCTTCTGTTCTTTTTTTTTCTCTCTCTCTCTTCTTCAGTTTTCATCATTAATCTTACCAATGTTAGATCCAATTCCATGGTGGCAAGGCTAAGTTCCAAGAGCTCTCTATTGTACAGTACATGAGTGCCATAGTGAGGTCTTCAGTGTCCGAGAGCCAAAGATAGACTGATGAGAGGTGGAGGCACCTGCCTCATATTGATACTACCAGCACCTGAAATCTTCATCAGACGTAGTGCGAGCAATATTGTAAGCAGGGTATTATTGTGTAGACTTTAGAGCCTACAACGAGCACAATTCGATTGGGATGCAATTGTGCTTTATGGCGCTTAGCGGCGCGATTCCAGCTCAATCACCTTGTGAGCAGCATGTGAGCATAGTAAAAGCGTGTCCCAAATGTGTACTAGCGTAGTGTAAGTGCAGTGCAATCGTAACTTGTGATGTCTGAGCATCAAAACTCTGTAAATAGTCAGAATCCTTGCGATTTTGATCTGTTTCCAAGCGTAATGCAATCGCCCATGAAAATCGTGAATATGTGAACTGAGCTTTACTCCTCTTTCTCCAGCTGACTCACTAGGTCTTCAGCCACGTTCACTGATGCCTCTTTCTTCTCTTCGTGCTACAACTACGCCACCGCTAACTCCGTCCCACACCACTACAACTTCCTTACCTGCCGCTTCTCCAACACACGCTACCCTCAATACAGTGACTACTCCCACAACTTTGTCACCTCAAACTCTTGCAGTGATGGCAAACCAAGTCACTCCACACTCCATTTTCTTGGATGACATGAACCGCCCAAAATTCACTGCTGAAGATAGTTCCATATCAATATTCGATTTCATTCGATAGACATAGATAACAGGCAATTAAACACCGAATCACTGAAGATCTCCTATCTTATAGGTAGATTACATCAACGCAAACCACGGATGGGTGGTTTGTTATAATCTGGTTGCTTTGACAGTTGCACAACATTCGATGAATTTTGCAGGAAGTTAATAAAGTTCTGTTGTTCTCATTCTAAAGCAGGTTCCCTCACTGCTTTATGCACTCTCCTTCAACACATAAGGGATGAGATGCTAATACCAGCTAAAGAAGACACGTGAGACAACCGCGGTTGTGAACGCTACCAGTTCTGAGATAGGCCAGCAGTTGCTGGAAACACCATAAGTGGCTCGTGTCAATGGAGATGATATCAATTAAAAGATTTTGGTCATTTAATGGGTTACCATAATTTATCAACTGGCTAGACCAAAAACACTTGGAAACTGGCTTAAAAACTGGATTCAAACCAGGAGACCAATTGTTAGACATTTCGAAGGAGATAGATGAGAAACTAGGCTCAGACATCAATCGTCAGGCGGGTACTCGCACCACAACCATTCACGCCACAGATGGACTACAACGGTTGTAGCAACCGCTCACATTTCAATGGAGTTTTCACATTCACGGCCAACTACCAGGGGTTTCACTAACGATGTTTTCTCTTACTTGCGATGCTGATCACCAACAACTGGCTGTGATCAGTCGACTGTGCATCGGGGCCATCAGTCTTACCAGTCAACTATGCGTCCTGGTCAACAATCCTCGATTGTGTGCTGGTACTGCAGTGTCTCTAATCACCGTGAATGAAGCTGTTATCGCACGCATGGACGAACCCGTCAGGAGTGGTGACAACATATACCTTCGCGGCCCCGCTGTGCATATTGCAAGTATCATAATGACACGACTGGTCACACCACTGACGAATGTCATTACCTTGCACAACGTCGTCTAGGAGAAGAATAGCGCACATTTCGGACAAATCCTACATAACTACATAAGAACCTGAGCTCCCCATTCGCCAGATTGGCCCTCTGACTCGTTTAGGTATAGTAATTCAGGTAAAGTGAGGGAGTCCCACATCATTCTTCATGGACTCTGGCTCAGTGGTGGAATTAATATCAGACTCATCATTAAACAGCAGTATAGGACCGATTAAACGGGTCTAGATCCTTGAAGTACTTGATATACTGTACTTCTTTGTGGTGTTCATGGTTCAAAATTTCACGTGAAGGACAAGGTAACTTTAGAGATATAACTGGATGAATCATTAAACCCCTTCACAGCTGAGTTTCATGACACAAATAATTTACGGTATATATCCTGCAGATGCATTATTAGGCACAGTCACCGTGGACAAACATTATATTGAACTGATACCTGATGGTGATGGTATTAACGTACAGAGGCTTTTTGTATCTGGCATGAATCATCCACGCCCTGTTCTCCCACAAGTAAATTCAATCACTCAGTCTACTATTACTTCACTCCCACTAGTTGAAAGTAAAGAGGAGCATTCAGTAACTGAAAGTAAGGAGCAGCATTCACTAACATCTCATGACATCACTTCTAACAATGACACAATGGCTGACTCATCTACCTCTCAACAAACTACTGTACCTCGAATACTCTGGATGTTATACTGCAACACGCAGAGATGAAACGAGCAGTAACAAAACGGTGCACAATTTTGTTCCCTCACGAATTCACAAAAGTCTTTGTCCGTGTTATAGGTGCGAAGGAAAGAGTGGATGTGCTAACATTACCTGTGAAGTGCTGTGTGAATGGCTTAAATTGTGTACTATGTTGGAGTTTAATTTTTGTTTCCTTTACCTGTTGAATGTCACAAATGCTCCATTAAATCTTAAATGTGGTACAAAGATTGGGGATTTCCTGGTCTACCCATCAACCGTAAAGGTGTGCCGGGATATACCATTCTACCAACGATGATGATGATGATAAGCTACCTGGTGTACAGTATACACCACAACTGTAAGGATTCTAACACTACCCTTTCATCTGTCTCTGCTTTGCATGTGTACATTAAGGTGATTATCCCCAATATAAAGGGCAATTAGTCAATTTTTTGCAGACCTATAGAGGTGTTGTGGCTTTACGTGGCGAACCTATGGGGAAGACAGATTTGGTTACATCGAATAGAATTTGTTCCCGGCACTCGTTTATGTCCTGGCATATAAGCTAACACACGGTGTGAAACGAAAACTTAATACAGGATATGTTGGATCAGGATATCATTAAACATCTTAGCACACAAGAAAGGAGGAGAAATGAGACCAGAAATTGACTGTCATAAAGTAAATTCGGTCACAGAATCCGATCATTTCCCGTTGCCAGTTTTAGCAAGTAAAATATAATTTTCATCTTCCTTAGTGGCTACTGGCAAATAGAAATGGAAGAGTCATCTCGGCCAATAACAGCACATAGTATTCCGTCTGGACATTATCAATTCAAGAGAATCCTTTTTGGCTTTAGAAAAGCTCAGTCAGTGCCCATGAAACTTATTTATTCTGTATTCAATGGTATGATCGGCCATTTTCCTTTAGCCTATGTTGATGACATAATTCTGGTGAGCAAGTCTATCCCTGAACATATTGCCAAGCTACGACAAGTCTTTGAACGCCTCAATTGACAGGTTTAAAAATTAAACTCAGCAAAAGTGACTTCGTACGTGAGGAAATTAAATTTCTTGGACATGTAGTTAATGCTAAAGGAATTCATACCACACATGATATAGTTAAAGCAGTCTTTAACTTCCCAGAACCTACCAGTACTGATGACGTAAGGAGTTTTCTTTGTCTGAGCGGCTATTATCGACGATTTATTAAAAGATATGCACAAATCGCCGCTTCTCTGACAAAATTACTAAAGGAAAATATACCTTTTGTGTGGACTAAGAATTAATCACAAGCTTTTGAAACACTGAAGATAGAACTGCCAAACACCCAGTTCCTGGCATTCCGTAATTATATGAAAATCTATCTTCTGTATACAGATGCGTCTGGTGTAAGAATTGGTGCGGAATTGATTCAGTTTTATCAGACAAAAGGAAACGCGTAATACCGTATGTTAGTCGTGCCCTAAACACCGCAGAACGTAACTACAGTATTACGGATTGGGAAGCTTTAGCAGTTGTTTGGTCTCTCATACATTTCAGAGATATACAGTTAACCAGTACGAATCGATACAGATCGTCTCCCATTTTGTGATTAGTTCAAACTGCGGCAGTAGCACCATGTCACCCAAATGAAACTCCTTACACAACGCAAACCTCAGATATTATCTATAATTCTCAGTGAACCGACCCTATGTGGTCCAAGGAAATTTATTTCTTAGAATTGGGAGACACTTCAGCCTTACCTACTTTTCCAGCGCCAATAGACGATTTCATGTTACACAGTAGCATTCTGGATAGGAATTCATCTCTTACAGGAAAAGACATAGCTAACAGAGAAGTCTACCAACTTGTCCATAATTGATCTAGTACCTGCGGTGCTCCGTATCGTTCTTGACACTCCCCATGCATCTCATCTGGGTAAAGATCGATGTTTGAGACAAGCACGCCTCTCGTACTATTGGCCTGCTATGCGGAAGGGCATCAACGTTCACAGTGGCTCTTATATTTCCTGTACTCCTCATAAAGGATCAACCGGATTACCGGCCCCACTCTTGCAATATCCACTTCCATTACATCCATGGGAAACTGTCTCCATCGACCTCCTTAAATATCCTCTTACAAATCCTGTGTGGATTATTTGTTCGTAGCAGTCGATAATTTCTCATGCAACTGTATCCTCATGGCTCTCCAAGATAAGACTGCTAAGAGTGTTGTACGTGCTTTATAGACCATGTCATTTGCCCTTTTACTACCCGGTCAGCTGTTACTACTGATAATGGTACAGAGCTTAATAATATTCTCCTTGTTGAGATATAAAAGCAGTATTTCATCAACAAACGTAATGTCATTCCCAGTCATCCAGCTTCCAATGGCCTTATCGAACGGCAAAACAGAAAAGTTTTGAAGTGTTTGAGGCACCTAGGTTCTCAAAGTGCGTGTCGGGATGATTGGATACCCCATGTTGCGGCTTCTATCAATAATTCCATCAAAGCATCCATTGGCGAATCTCCATTCTTTGTTTTTTATGGGTTCGATGAAGACTTCCCTTATTCCATGCTAACATCGGAGCCTGGCCCTCTCTATAATTTGGATGATTATGTGAAAGAAAAAATGTCAGACTTTCAGAAAATACACCAGTATGTACAATTTAATCTGGCCTTATCTCAGAATATGGTACAACGCCAGCATAAGTCTGCATCACCTATCAGCATCGAAATCGCAGATCTAGTATGTTCTCGTTCGTTTACGCGTATCTTTAAATTAGATGATAAATTCACAGGCTTTCGCCGCGTGAAAACTCGGAAGAGTAATAAATTTGATATCCAGGAACCATCCACTAGAAATACCAAGTTGGTGCATGCAGACGACCTTAAGCGCCCCCCGAGGGGTCTGGTGTTGGAAGAGTCACTTGGAGAAACTCCATCTTCTCTTCCTATTCCTTCCATTCATTCTTCTGACACCTCTTCAAACAAGTCTTCTCCTCCTGTCAATGATTGTCGCTCAGAATTGCGCTGTGCACCCAAACCTCCAGTTTCTTCCATAAAAATTTTCATCACAACCGTCTTGTCTTAATAATTCTCTCCTTTAATTTGTATTCTTTATAAGTAGGATGTTCTAGAGAACAGACCACCTTTAGTAGCTCCATAGGTCCATAACTTATCACTGGAGGATAGGTAGTATTTTCCCATATTTTATTACATCTCTGTGACAAAGTAGTATTGCTACACGTATAAGTGACATGGGTATGCAGTTGTACAAGTTTTGAATGTCTTAATGGAATGATAAGATCACTGTTATCATTGAAAATTCACTTACAACAGTATAAGTTGTAGGTAGTGAAATTATCATTTGTCATGTTATCATAGAGCTTATCCCAATGTCAACTCATACTTTATTTTACAATGGGATTTTTCTCTTTTTTTTCCCCTCAAGATTGTACTGTCCAATACAGAAGCTACCTTTTTTTCATGGCTCTCATATTCCTGTTCGTATCTTTGATCTCTTCCACCTAATTCCCTTCCTTCGAACTTGCATTGCCACTCTTTGTACTGCATTCCTGTACTCTAATTTCCTTTTTCCGTCTCAAGACCATATATCCCGTTGGATCTTTTACCTTCGTGTTCGTTCGCAGACCTCACCCTCGTCCTAGTCCTGTATTTTTCCTGTAATATCTTTCTTATCATGGCTGTTCTTTGTAAATGTACTGCAGTCCAGATCTCTCATTTCCTTTGCCGCCTTCCTTTTTGAGCCCTCATTATAGCCCTCCATACGAGGCGGAGCGATAATGCTTTTGCCTGCCTCTGCGTGTGTGTGTGTGTGTGTGTGTGTGTGTGTGTGTGTGTGTGTGTGTGTGTGTGTGTGTGTGTGTGTGTGTGTGTTTTCCCATTATATCTCATGAATGGCTTGAGCTATCAACATGAAACCTTCAGGGTATCAAGATATGGCCAAAATCTTGGCCGAGTTCGAAAATGGGCACTCGGGGTCAGGGCCAAGGTCAGCAAAATGGCTGCCAAAGGTCAAGTAGTTTTTATCCCCCGCCTTTAGCACCATTATATCTCACAAACGGCTTGAGCTGTCAATATGAAACCTTCAGAGTATCAAGATGTGGCCAAAATCTTGGATTTGGCCTACAGCATATTCTGGCGGGCGATTACATTCTGCTCCCAAATGCTTTTGTTTCATTTACTATATAAATCCTATTGCAATTCGCTCTGTCAGGATTTTGTTCATACTAGTTTTTCTCTTCTTACTTATCCATTCCTGTGTTACACATATGGAAGAATGACCGCATGGAATTAAGGTACAATAAATTATAACAACAAAACAATTAAACTTTTTAGATGTGAAAACAGTGAAAAGTTCTTCAATGTGGAAGTGAAAAGAATTTACAATTGATATTAGGGAGGAAAAAATTCAGTATGAAATTATGATGAGAGAAACGAACAACAGTACTCTCCAGTACGATTATATGGTGTTGATTTGTGTGCAGACGAATGGACACCTAACTAATTATGTGAAAATTATTTCGTTATTATAAGACCACATTCTTTTCCGAAGTTATTGTAATTTTTTTTATAACCACCTGTTAGGCCTATATAATTTATTAGTCAGTGTGACGTATATCAATATGATATTCTCTTATGTATGTGCATTGGGTTAGATGGATATCTTCCTTGTTAACCATTATACTTCTTAATAGTGCCAACTCCATTACCACCACCAAGGGACGTTGAAACTGGTCGTCCCTAGCGCCACTTGACGCGAGTAGTTTAAATGAAAGGAACTTGTAACCTAATACTGAAGAGGAAAAAAATTGTGTCAGGTGGAGAAAACTAAGTGATGTGATGATAAATGGAAGCTAAACAAACTTCCATAACAAGAGCGGCACCTGTTGTTATATCAAATCCCAATATGCAGTTGACACTATTTTAAACTTCATCCTGTTTTGATTACTCATATAAACTAAATTGTCAAAATATTACCAAATATATTTGTGTAGTTTATCGTTACCCAAATGCTTCTTCGGAACCCAGTGTATTTGATTCCATATCCACACAGTTGAGTAACCTTAACCTTGCCCTTAGCACCGAAATAATCATTTTGGGTGATTTTAACATACATAATGTCGAATGGTTATTGCATTCTGCCAGAACTGACGACGCTGGTCTAGAGTGTGAGCTGTTTGCAGAATCGTTTAATCTCACCCAGCAGGTAAAGCAACCAACCAGAATATCTGATAATCCTGACCATAATGCCCATCTCTTGGATTTATTCTTGACAAATAATCCCGGTCAATACAGGATAGAGGTACTGTCACCACTTGGATTCTTTGACCACACTCTCATCAAAGCCTCATTAGTTAACCCCCCCACACCTCCCCGTTCTGAACCTGTCAGGGTGACCCGATGGCACTTTGACAGGGCAAACTGGGATGGATTTAGAAATTATCATGCTGACATTCCATGACAGTCTTTCTTCTCTAGTGATTCCAATTCCACCCAGTCCCACATCTGTGACTTAATACCAGCTGTTATGGATTTATTCATACCAAGGCAACAGTTCACTAAAAGATCGAACTCTCCAAAATGTTTTGATGCCAACTGTGCTAGAGCAACAGCCCAAAAGTCATTATCATATAACTGTTACATAAAATCAAAAACATCTGAATCACTCTCAATTTAAAATTGCTAGAAATCATGCAAAAGCTGTATTAAATCTAGCTAAATCAAACTTTCTTCAAAAGCAAGCATCAAAACTACTTAACAACCCTAATGACAATAGAATATTCTGGTCAACTCTTAATTCTTTCAATAATAACTTTAACAAGTCATCTTCCATTCCCCCACTAAAATCTTCAGATGGCAACATTACAAATGACCCGCATGGGAAAGCAGATATTTTTGCCAGTACATTTGCCAGAAACTCTACCATAGACGATACCAGCCAGAATGTCCCAGTACTAGAACTTGACTCTCCCGAAATTGCCCCACTTAAAATACAGACAAGTTACGTAAAATCCATCCTAGACAATTTACCTACCAACAAAGCTCCAGGCCCTGATGGAATGCTGCCAAGTGTTCTGAAAAAGTGTTCCCCTGAACTTGCCTCTCTTCTAGCTAAATTATTCAGACTATGCCTACATACTTCTTTATTCCCATATTCATGGAAAAAAGCCAATATCCACCCAATTCCGAAGAAAGGAAGTTCCTCTGATCCCTCTGATTACAGACCAATAGCTGTCACATCTTCTCTTGGTAAGGTATTTGAAACTTTAATTAATAAGCACATTGTTACACATTTTGAATCCAACAACTTAATGAGTGATAGAGAATATGGTTTTTGCCACGAAAGATCCGCCATTGACATACTCAATCTCTTAACTCATACCATCCATCAATCAATTGATCCACATGGAGAAACTCATGCAGTAGCTCTTGATATTTCTAAAGCTTTCGACAGAGTATGGCACCGTTCCCTGCTGTCCAAACTCCCTTGCTATGGACTAACGTCTTTTGTTCCTTTGATTTCTTCATATCTAAGTGACAGGAAAATAAAAGTAGATGATCTATATTCCAATTTCCACTCAATTAACGCCGGTGTGCTGCAGGGGTCAGTTCTGGCGCCAGCCCTATTCCTGGTTCATATTAATGATCTCTTATCTTTCACCCATAATCCATCCATTCATACGCAAATGACTCAACACTACACAGTTCATTCACACTCAGACACCCATTTACAAAGTCTAATATCTCTACCTCTCAACTCAGCACAGCTATCTTCATAAATCAAGAAATATCTACGATCAGTGAATGGGGACAAAACAACCTTGTCTCTTTTAATGCTAGTAAAACTAAATATATACAATTTACTAACAGACAGATATTGCCAGATTCGTACATTACCTTCAGTGCCACTAATATTCCCATCTCCAAAAGTATTAAAGTTCTTGGCGTCTCACTTAACAATGCCCTCAGCTGGACCTCTCATGTTAGATCAATTGCTAAAACCGCCTCAGAGAAACTTGGATTATTGTACAGAGTCCGTAACTTCTTCGCTGATGAGCAGTTGGCTATAATTTATAAAAGTCATGAGCGCTCTCAGCTTGAATATTGCTCACCCATGTGGAATGGATGTGGAGAGGTTGCATTAAAACAAATAGATAAAATTCAGAACAAAGCTGTTAGAATTATTAACAACCCTGCCATTACAAATAAACTACCTTCCCTGCAAATAAGAAGGAATGTTTCCTCCTTTGCATTATTTTACAGATATTTTTTTGGCAAATGCTCAGACGAAGTTGTGTCCATGGTGCCACCTCTCCATGCCTTCCCTCGTGCTACTCGGGCATCTGATAGCGCTCATGACTGGAATGTCACTCAGCCATATTGCAGAACTTCTGCCTATCAGAATTCTTTCATTCCCCGAACTACATCTCTCTGGAACTTGCTTCCCCAGAGTTGTTTCCCTCCAAATTTCAACCCACAGCTGTTCATGTCTAACTATTACAGATATTTTATGAATAGAGGACACCAGTAATCTGGTATATGGATTATTTATTTTTTTATTCATTTGTTTTTCCTTCCTCCGTTCTGTTATAGAAAAAAAAAATGATGGTAAATAGATATTGACAATGATAAAGGAAAGAACCCATATTATGGGAAAGAACCCATATTATGCAGTGTAAATTTGTCTGAAAACGTGGGAACATGTAATTAACAGTGTGAATATCATCCAGTGGTTATGAGACATTGCCATCGCAGTTCTTGCGTAACGAACTGTAATGCCATCACAGCCAAATATCCAGTTAAACTAGACAAAGTTTCTTTAATAATATTCTTGCAGAAAGGAATTCAGTTATGGAGTGATGATGTAGTTTTAAGAGTGCTACTTCTACTACTAGTCCTCTCAAGTCATTTGATATAATACGGTACCTGTATATTCATTATCATTATTAATTTCATATATATATATATATATATATATATATATATATATATGTGTGTGTGTGTGTGTGTGTGTGTGTGTGTGTATTACATAATTATCATTATTAATTTCATATATATATATATATATATATATATATATATATATATATATATATATATATATATATATTGCCAGAAGCCTCAATCCCGTTTGGGGTGGCCACAAACAAATCGCCTCCAAGTCGCCCTGTCCCCCGCCATTTCACTGCCCTGCTCCCAACTCACACACCCCCTCTCTCATATACCTCTCCACCCCATCCCTCCATCTCATCCTCGGCCTCCCCCTCCCTCTTCCCCCCTCCACCTCACTCACATACACTCTCTTCGTCAGTCTTTCACCCTCCATCCTCTCCAGATGGCCAAACCACCTCAGTGTGTTCCTCATAACGCTTCCTATCACATCCACATCCACACCACAACACTCCTTTATATCCTCATTCCTCAGCCTGTCTCTGCATGTGACTCCACAGGCTCCTCTTAAATAACTCATTTCCACTGCTCTCACTCTTGACTTGTGTCCTTCCAACAACGTCCAAGCTTCACTTCCATACGTTAGAGTTGGTATCACAATACTGTCATGTAGTAACTTTTTCACTTCCATGTTCACTTCCCTGTTTCTTATCACTGCTTTCAATGAACCAGCAGCCTTTTTTCCCTGCTGTACCCTTTCAAGCACTTCACCCTCCAAACCTCCATCCTTACTCATCACACTACCCAAGTACTTAAACGCACTCACATTTTCCAATTCCTCACCATCCAACCTCGCTGTACATTCACTGACTTCACCTCTCTCAAAGACCATCACTTTACTCTTCCCTACATTCACCTTTAGATTCCGTTTCTTACACACTCTCCCAGACTCATCCACCAAGCCTTGCAGCTCCCCTTCGTCTTCACTCAACAACACAGTTGAGCATCAAAACTACTTAACAACCCTAATGACAATAGAATCAAAACTACTTAACAACCCTAATGACTCCCTGTACTGTTGCAAACAACAGTACAGGGAGTTTCCAAACACTATCCTCTCTCACCAGGGCCACTCCAACATCCACTACCCTACCTTGTACCTCTTTTATTATCCCATCCATGTACAGATTGAACAACCATGGAGACATGACACATCCCTGTTTCAACCTAACTTTCAAAGAGAAAAATTCACTTAGTTCACCATCCACACGCAATGCAGCCTTCGCACCGTCGTACATAGTCTTCACAGCATTCAACAACTTCCCATCTACTCCATATATTCTTAACACTTTCCACAATCCTTGTCTATCCACCCTGTCATATGCTTTCTCCAAATCCATGAAAGCCGCATACTACTTCTTTCCCTTCTCTAGAAACTTTTCCACTAAATATCTAAGAATGAATATCTGATCTACACAACCTCTTCCCTTCCTAAAGTCTCCCTGTTCTTCTCCAACTAATTTCTCTGTTCTTTCTCTAACTCTGTCAATAAGTATCCTACCATAGACTTTTCCTATTATACTAAGAAGATAAATGCCCCTATGATTACCACACACTTCTTTTTCCCCTTTTCCTTTGTACAAGGGAATAATTATACCTGACTTCCAATCCTCCGGTATCTACCTTCCTCCCAGGCCAATCCTCACATCTTCCACATCCATTCTACTACTATCTCTCCCCAATGCTTCAGCATTTCACCACACACTCCATCAATTCCTGGGGCTTTCCCCGATTTAATTTTTTTCATGCTTCCACAACTTCTATCCTACTGATTTCTCCCAATCTTCTCACCTCCCTCCTTCTCCCATCCATTCCCCAGCCACTTATACTCGCATTACTTCCATCCTCTATATTCAACAATTCCTTAAAGTGTTCTCTCCATCTGCTCACTTTTTCTCCCTTCTCCACTAGTAATCTACCATTTTTATCTTTCACTCCCCTGCTAACTTCACTTCCACCCGGTCTTACTCTTTTCACCTCTTTCCAGAACATTTTCTTACAGTCCCTCCATTTTACACTCAGATTCCTTCCAAATTCCTCATCCACTCTCTTCTTACTTTCTCTTACTAATCTTTTCACCTCTCTCTTCCTTTCTACATATAACTCTCTCTTCCGCCTCTCAACTTCTTTCACGCCCCTATTTCTCATCCATTCATTGTATGCTTTCTTCTTTTGTGCCACAGCCTGTTTCACCTCTTCAGTCCACCACGCTGTTTCTTGCACCCCCTCCGTCTTCTCTTTCTTCCACACACCACATCATATATATATATATATATATATATATATATATATATATATATATATATATATATATATATATATATATATATATATGTGTGTGTGTGTGTGTATGTGTGTGTGTGTGTATGTGTGTGTGTGTGTATGTGTGTGTGTGTGTGTGTGTGTGTGTGTGTGTGTGTGTGTGTGTGTGTGTATTACATAATTTCCCTTTAATTTCAGAGGATTATTATTAATACCAACTTTTATCATATCAACTTATAACCACCATATTAAATTTTACCAAGGTCATGGACTATAATTATGTTACCTTATTTTATTAGATCCAACTGCTTACATAGTAGCATTATATCTTTTTATTATTCTGTGAACAGGAACCACTTTCCTGTCATAGCTTTAATTCTTACTCAACTATTCTTTCATCCCAAGGTAACTAAGACGCCTTATCTACTTTTTTTTTTCCCCCATTGTGCTAGGATGATGGATGGACTGATGTCAGGAGACACAACTTTTGTTAACCAGGAAAAAAAAATTTACCATGATTTAATTTTTCCTTACAGGCTAGACTTTAGATTGATGTCAATACATATTAGTATATATCTAGTGGTAAGTGTGGATTTGTTAGTGTGTTCATGGCTTTTGTGCAGATTTTTGTACTGTTCAGCCGGCGTCACTTTCAAAAAGGTGGTGAGTTAGGTCTTTGAAGAAGAGCGGCCCGGCTTCTCTCCAGCTGTATCATCATTTTTGAGTTAGGCCTAATACGGAGAGGATCTCTGTTCAGCTAGTCAGAATAAATACCCGTTAATTTACATCGGATTTTGGATTGACCTGTGTTGGCATAAAGGTGGTATACCATGACAGGGTTCATTATGGGTTGAAATGGGACTAAAGATAAACTAAGTCGACCCTATATTGACCTTGACCCTTGTCCCCCTTGACTTTGCTCACCTTATCAGTTCATCGTTCCTTCATACTGTATTGCTAACAAAAGTTTGTTCGAAATCTGTCAAGGGGTTCAGGAGATATCGAGCCCACACGGATAAACTAAGTCGACCCCATTTGACCTGGACCTTTGACTCGACCTAGCTGACATAGTCAGTTCATTATTTCCCCATACATGTACTGCATCACTGACAAAAGTTTGATGGAAATCCGTCTATTACATTGGGAGATATTGTGCCCACAAAAGCGTTGCTGACAATCGAACCCATGCACGCACACACAAATGGACAGACCTATCACTTAAAGCCTCCTCCACAAAAGGTGGGCGGAGGCATAATGATAATCGCGTTAGCAAATTATTAGGCCGCTTCATGTACGATGCCAGTGATGAGGTGAGAGAAATGGTTAACTAGCAACATGTTTCTACACTAGGTAATGAAGATTTTTCTGCGATGATAATATAGGAAGTCGCCCAAGTAACATCTCTCGGACATAATATAAAAGATATAAAATTTCCAAGACTTATATATTATTGTTACCAGTGAGCACTGCAACATATTATTACTCTTAACACAAGAAATACAAGAGTTGCAAAGAATCACAGACTAGTCTCACTACTTCCTGCAATAAGCAAAATCTCACAGAACCCTTGAGTAATGTCAAAAGGCATTTTATGAAAGGACACTAACCATGCTATTTCATTCAAATGAATATGGACTTGCGACATTTTTCTTTTTCGCAGAAGTGATTGGATGACATTTTTGCTGGCAAGAATAAAAAAAAAAAAATCTGTGGAAAAATATTGTGTGCGATACATGGACTAACTGGTGTTAATACCCTTTGAAAGGATGCCTTCTTGATGACGGAAATCGACTAAGCTTTATTTAACCATGGGGAGCGCGGTAGCTCGGTGGTAGGGTGTCAGGCTCGTAATCGTGAGGTTAAGAATTCGCGCCCCGCCCGGTGGCTGCTATGCTGGGAGGGGTAGCGTTCTCCTGTAACCCTTGCAGGGGTCTAGATGAGGTCTAGCTCGGGCATTAATCCCTTTAATTTAACTATGTTCTTTTTTGCAATACTTAGTTAGGGAAGGACTGTCTGCATCCATGCCCAAATGATTGACCTCTTTACAATTCAGAGCACATGCAAATGTCTCCTGATTCGGGATGCAACAGATCATTCCAAAGAAATTCTAAGAAGTACTCTCTAAGGGCCTCCCAATCAGCAGTTTTCTAGTGTCACAGACAGCTTCTAATAAGGAGCTACAATTTTTATTAAGGGGATAAAATAGGTTAAAGAATGATTAAGTTGTGACGACAGCAACTCAGGGAAGAAAAACCCTGACAGAATATGCCAAAAGTTTGTGACGAGAGCAACTCAGGGAAGAAAAACCCTGACGGAATAAGCCAAAAGTTTAGTTGTAATACAAACGTCAAGTATGTAATGACTCTGTCCAAGACATTGACAAACAGGCTGAGTTCCACGAAAGGTGAAGGTTTGTTACCTGGGGGATCAAAAAAAAAAAAAAAAAAGTCAAAGGAGAAGGCTATCAATCAGCCTTTGGAGAATACAGATTTCTGATAAAAGAGAAATTAAGAAAATATATGCCAGAATAAAAGAAAGAATCCAAGGAATTTTGGCTAGCCAGTACGGTTAGGACAGAGGTAAACATCATTTGAGGATATATTTAACTGGTGGTCAATAGCAGGGCCATAGCCAGATTGTGAAGAAATTAAACTGATAAAGCTCGGGAACATGACAACAAGAGAGGATGTTACGCCCATCCCCACAACCACCATCTTTGTCTTGGAGAAGACTGTAAAGAAGATAGGAAGAATCAGTGTCTCAATACGTTCTCTAGCTGAATGGGTAAAGAGAGAAATAAAGTTAAGTAGAGTGAAGGCGTCCACTTCTGCTCCATCCCATCTCAAGGCCAATCAAGGCTGCAGTCCCATCTCTTTCTGCACCAACCCAGTATCTTCATTCCTCCCACTTCTGCTGCTGTCTTTCATTACAACCCATTCTCTCTGTCTCTGTCTCTGTCTCTCTCTGTCTGTCTGTCTCTGTCTCTGTCTGTCTCTCTCTCTCTCTCTCTCTCTCTCTCTCTCTCTCTCTCATACACACACACACACACACACACACACACACACACACACACAGACCAGAGCAGTGATACTGAGAAGATAACACAGGTGAATGAAGCTGTGCAAAGCTGCAAAAATTATGTGGAAACCACGTATGTTGAAATGGTGAAAGTAAAGAAAGACTGAGAAATAAGGGTGGAAGAAAAAAGCATTAAAAAGGAAGTAAAAAGAATAATCCAAAACAATCCAAAGTTAGTCAGAGATTCAGTAGATATCAACAAATATATAGTAATCACTGGTATAGAAGAGGAAGAAGTAAAAAACAAGATTTCAAGAGACAAAAATGAGCTGGCAAATGTAATGAGCATATTGAAAGAAGTATCAGAGGAAATCTGTAGTAAAGACATAGAGGAACACAAAAGGTTAGGGAAATACGAGAAAAGTAAGTCAAGACCTCTAAAGGTAACTTTCCAGAGTGTAAACACCGTGGAGGAGATACTAAAATATGCAAAGAATCTTATGGAAAAAGAGTTAAAAAATGTATGGATAAAAAGATGCCTAACACAAGAGGAACTGGAATTACTGAAAAAGAAGAGGGAGGAAGCAAAAACAAAAAATGAGGGAAGATCAGAAGAAGAGAAGAACACATTTTTTTTTTTTTTCTACAAAGTAATAGGATTGCAGGTACGAAAGTGGTACATGAACAGGAGGGAATAAAAAGAAGGAAGGTAGTAAAACCATGTCATGACAGGTATATAAACAAGATGATTAAGTTGATATACTGAAATGTGGATGGAATGGTATCTAAATTATTAGAGATGAATGATTATGTCAGAGAAGATGAACCACATATAACATGCCTAACTGAAACAAAATTAACACCAACGATATCATATGACATACAAAACTTAGAGGAATATAATACAGTATATGGAGAAAAGATAGAAACTTAAAAAAAGGAGGAGGAATTATAATATTAACTAAGAAAAATCTAAAAGTCAATGAAATAAAACTAGATATACCCTCACAAGTAGAACTGATTGTAGTAGAGATCAACACATATGAAGGGAAAGTAATTGTAGCCAATTTGTACAGTCACGCGTACTAATTTCTGCTCAGGGGTTACCCCTTCCTTCCCCCCTCTACCCTGGACAGAGGGAAGGGGGGAATCGCGAACAAGTCTACCCCGCCTTCTGCCCCCAACTCCCCCACCCTCCACCTCCAGCTGCCAGTTACTGATTAGACGCAAATTTTCTCATGTCTTGTAAACATGACTAAACTGTCGTCGCACACGCTTTCAACGGCCAAGATTTGGACTATATTTTTAGAATAAATTATTACCGTATTGAACTGCATTCTCAGATTGAAAATATTCACCATCATTGTAATCCAGTGTCGTCCGCTGCACAATTCTGGGCTCCAGTGCTTACCTTTTCACTTCCCCCAGCTGTCTCGCTCTCTCTCTCTCTCTCTCTCTCTCTCTCTCTCTCTGAATTTACTTTTCCCACTCACTTTCTTTTTAAATTTATATAACTTTCTCTTTGCTTCTCTCTCCCTCTCCCCCTTCTCTCTCGTTCTTTGTCTTAAGTCTTCCCCGCCTCTCACCCCTCCCCTGCCCCCACCTTAGGCCTGATCAGCAGTCAGTTATACCGTCACCGCTCCTTCATATATCGTGTGCAGGCAACATTTATCACACACACTTAGGTCAGATGTATGGAAAGCTAATTTTTATATAATTATATATAAAATTGTATTTCTCATTATGTGCCAAGTTCAAATAGAGAACACCAGACCAATATTCGTAATTTTTATTAGAGTGACCGTTCCACTTCACATAGCTGGGTAGCTGGGCTTATAAACTACACACACACACACACACACACACACACACACACACACACCGCTCGCTGGTGCAGTGGTAACGTTCTCGCTTGCCAACTGGTGGACGGGAATTCGCACCCGCTCAGCTTGCGAAAAGTTTCACTGACGAAGTGGGTGGTTACTGTCCCCCTTGAGCAAGGGGACGGGTGTGTGCGTGTGTGAAGGTCACAGCCTTGCCCTTAGATCGGACTATATGAGCTCTCAGCTTCCTTCCGGGAGGGTAAAAAGCTGACGATCACGACCATCAAGTGATCCTGACCGACCCGGTGAATTACACACACACACGACTTAAATTTTGCAATGACAGCGTGGCGACTACAAATATAGTCATTCTAACAACTGGATCTGCTGGCTCCAAACCTTCCCTGTCCCAGTCAAACTCCTCATTCAATAACCGGTTTTTGAATGAGAAGTTTGACTGGGACAGGGAAGGTTCGGAGCCAGCAGATCCAGTTGTTAGAATGACTATATTTGTAGTCGCCACGCTGTCAGTGCAAAATTTAAGTCGTGTGTGTGTGTAATTCACAGGTTCGGTCAGGATCACTTGATGGTCGTGATCGTCAGCTTTTTACCCTCCTGGAAGGGAGCTGAGAGCTCATATAGTCCGATCTAAGGGCAAGCTGTGACCTTCACACACGCACACACCCGTCCCATTGCTCAAGGGGGACAGTAACCACCTACTTCGTCAGTGAAACTTTTCTCAAGCTGAGAGAGGCTCGAACTCCCGTCTACCAGATGGCAAGCGAGAACGTTACCACTGCACCAGCGGTGTGTGTGTGTGCGCGCAGTTTATAAGCCCAGCTACCCAGCTATGTGAAGTGGAACGGTCACTCTAATAAAAATTACGAATATTGGTCTGGTGTTCTCTATTTGAACTTGGCACATAATGAGAAATACAATTATATATATAATTATATAAAAATTAGCTTTCCATACATCTGACCTAAGTGTGTGTGATAAATGTTGCCTGCACACGATATACGAAGGAGCGGTGACGGTATAACTGACTGCTGATCAGGCCTAAGGTGGGGGCAGGGGAGGGGTGAGAGGCGGGGAAGACTTAAGACAAAGAACGAGAGAGAAGGGGGAGAGGGAGAGAGAAGCAAAGAGAAAGTTATATAAATTTAAAAAGAAAGAGTGAGTGGGAAAAGTAAATTCAGAGAGAGAGAGAGAGAGAGAGTAAGAGCTGGGGGAAGTGAAAAGGTAAGCACTGGAGCCCAGAATTGTGCAGCGGACGACACTGGATTACAATGATGGTGAATATTTTCAATCTGAGAATGCAGTTCAATACGGTAATAATTTATTCTAAAAATATAGTCCAAATCTTGGCCGTTGAATGCGTGTGCGACGATAGTTTAGTCATGTTTACAAGACATGAGAAAATTTGCGTCTAATCAGTAACTGGCAGCTGGAGGTGGAGGGTGGGGGAGTTGGGGGCAGAAGGCGGGGTAGACTTGTTCGCGATTCCCCCCTTCCCTCTGTCCAGGGTAGAGGGGGGAAGGAAGGGGTAACCCCTGAGCAGAAATTAGTACGCGTGACTGTACATGCCACCCAGATCAAACACATGGGAAAGAGACGAATATGAGGACCTGGCAGAGAGTACAATTCAGAGTTTAAGAGCATTACTACATAAAATGGAATAGAAATCGAAAAGAATTATACTAACTGGAGATTTTAATACAAATATAAATTGCAATACTCTCGATATAATAAGCCAAGAAAGCTGTTGGGATCAAAAGCTCCTGGATCTCGTGCAAGAGTTTTTCCTAACGCAACATGTGAGGGAAACCACCAGAGAAAGAGAAGTCGATGTACCTTCAATGCTAGATCTCATATTTACTAGGCAAGGAAACGATATTGACAATTTAATATATCACCCTCCACTCGGCAAAAGCGACCATGCAGTACTAAATAGCAACTTCAGGATTGTATATGACATAATCAACAGCAATGAAAGTTACAAAAAGAGCCTAAACTATAAAAAGGGAAATTATCATGACCTAAAGAAGTATTTCTTAGAAGCTGATTGGGAAAATGAGCTTAGAGGACAAGATTCAAATGCTGGATATAAAAAATTCTGTGAATATTTTGAAATAGGAGTCCAGAAGTACAGTACATCACACAGCACAA
Source organism: Coenobita brevimanus (assembly GCF_032717465.1). Lineage (NCBI taxonomy): Eukaryota > Metazoa > Arthropoda > Malacostraca > Decapoda > Coenobitidae > Coenobita > Coenobita brevimanus. The sequence goes on from NC_137055.1 coordinate 20,267,609, forward strand.
AGAAGCAGATGAGAAAATACAGATATGGTTCAATACAGAATGTCAAAAATCAAAAGAAAGAAGAGATTTGTTGTGGAATAGATACAGAAGAGACAACAGTGAAAGGGCATATAATAATTACAAACAGGCAAGAAGCGATTATACAAGAATAAGGAGGGAAGCCCAAAAACAGTTTGAGGAGGATATCATAAATAAAAGTGTGATCAACCGAAGCTATTTTACAGCTACATCAGAAGCAAAACCAAAGTAAAAGACATAATACAATCCATTACGGACGAGGGAATCACCTATACACAAGAGAAAGATATTTGTGAAGCATTAAATAAGAATTTCCAATCAGTTTTTACAAAAGAAAAAAAACTTGAGAGGGACTATGTGGAACATGCATGCCCACACATACTACCAGATATACAACTATCAGAAAAAGTAATACAGGAGGAGTTAAGTAAATTAACAAAGGAAAAGCAAATGGTCCTGATGAAATTTCATGTTGGGTGCTACGAGAATGTGCAAAGGAGTTAAGTAAACCATTATTTTTAATTTTCAATAAATCCATGAGTCAAGCTAAACTACCTGATATTTGGAAGAAAGCAAATATTGTCCCCTTATTCAAGAAAGGGAATAGACAAAATCCACTCAACTACCGACCAGTATCACTGACCAGTGTTGTAAGCAAGGTATTAGAAAAGCTTATAAGAAAAGCTTGGGTAAATCATCTAGAAGAACACAATATAACAGAAAGACAGTTTCGTTTCAGGAAAGGAAAATCATGTGTTACTAATCTGTTGAGCTACTATGACAGAGTAACAGACACAATACAGAAAAGAGAAGGATGGGTGGACAGTTTCAATTTAGATTTCAAGAAAGCTTTTGACACAGTACCACACCAAAGACTTTTATGGAAACTGTACCATCAAGGAGGAATTTGAGGCAAACTGTTTTGTTGGATGCAAGATTTTCTCATAAGAAGAGAAATGAGAACAGTACTAAGGAGAAACTACTCATCATGGAAAGAAGTGACTAGTGGAGTACCACAGGGCTTAGTGCTGGCACCAATCATGTTTTTAGTGTATATAAATGATATAGACAGTAACACTGGAAATGAAAGGTATCTAAATATGTTTGCAGATGATGCAAAAATACAGAGGAGAATTACTAACAGAGACTCTTGTAAAGAGCTACAAGAAGAATTAAATAAACTTCATGAATGGAGTAATACATGGCAAATGGAAATCAATGTGGACAAGTGTCATGTAATCAAGTTTGGTAAAAGTGGAAAAAGACCTGATTGGGATTATACATTAGGAAATAAAACCCTATACACATCAGAAAGAGAGAAGCACCTAGGTGTGATTATCAATAACAGACTATCTCCGGCTGACCACATCAGTGAGAGGGTACGTAACAGTATACACTGCTTGCCAATATGAGAATAGCATTCACATACATAAATGAAGACATGCTAAGAAGGATAATAACATCATTCATTAGACCAACCCTGGAGTATGCATCAGTAGTCTGGAGTCCTCATCTCAAAAAACACATAGACAAGATTGAAAAAGTTCAAAGGGCCGCTACAAGATGGATACCAAGCTTAAGGGATCTAAGCTACGAAGAAAGACTAAATAAACTGAATCTACCAACACTACAGGAGAGAAGGAAAAGAGGTGACATGATAATGCTATATAAATGCATATCAGGGAAGGAGAAAATGGACATAAATGATTGCTTAACATATGGGGAAGCATCAGCAAGAGGACTGCAAAAAACTGCATAAGAAGAGAGGTGACAAAGACGTGAGGAAATTCAGTTTTCCAAACAGAGCAATTGATCAGTGGAATGCACTACTGAATGAAATAGTGTGTGCCAAAACAATCCACACATTTAGGGATATGTACGATAAATATGGTTTAAGACACGGGACAGTACGGGCTTGACTCATTCCTGTAAAGATACAATTAGGTAAGAACAATTAGGTAGGTAAGAACACACACACACACACACACACACACACACACACACACACACACTATTCCTAAGTATTCAAAGGGTACAATTAAGACGTACTTGCCAAACTTAGTGTTCCACTTGGGTCATCAGGGTATTGTCAACAAATTCCTCTCAGCAAATGTGATGTTCCAAAAGGCAATCTGCTTAAGCCCTCCAGTCCATTGGCATACTGTATATCTTGTTTACTTTTTCTATATTCCAGCTATTTCCAGACTTCTTCATATTCAGCTGAGGGGGACTTTTCAATTAGGAGCCTTCACAAACTCCCAAAAGTTTCCAATCTCCACTGGATAACTTAATTTTAAAAAGAAAAATGTGGTAAAAAAAACTACAGTTTTGTAAGTGGTTCCTTTATTACTTTTATCATAAATGCAATTTTGTTAACATATCTACTCAGTAAAATGAGGAAAAGATGCTACATTGTAATAAAGTTGATGGCAGTCACTAAACTAGCAAAATTTACTGTCTAAACTTCGGGACAAATATTCTCCATAGCTGAAAAAAAAATTATTTACATTCCCAGCAATGTCTTTTATTATCATTTTGATCAAATAACACTTTCAGACATGCATGTCTATACATAATACTAACGTGAAGTCGTTTGGCTGCAAAATATTGAAAGGAATCAAATGAGGATTGTATGCACACTCCTGTGCCAAGTTTTGCTGTTGTCTTCCTGGAAACATTGGTATTTGGGATTTCCATTGGTGGCCTCGTCTTCACATGATTTTGGCTACATTAATTGCATCTTTTTTATAAAGTATAGTCGATACATTCTCTTCAGCATTTGCCAAATGAAACATAAACTCTTTCACACACGGATAAGTTTCTAAGTTTTCCCGGTTCTGACATGCAGGCTTTTCTCCCCTCCCCCCCAGGCTGCTGCACGCTCCAAAAATGTGTATTTTCGGCTTATTTTCACCATCCAAACATACTTCTTTTGGCACAGAACCCATATATTCCTATTCGCTGATATTTGTTCTACATGATAAGCAAGAAAAAACACACACACAAAAAAAAACACTATACGTACATTAGGGCACTGAGAATAAACAATCGGGATCATAGATTTCACTTCCCAACATCATAAGTTGAATATTTATTTATCAATCTCTACATGTTATCCCATCAGTCGAAAGAGAATTTTATTAGCTTTCGAATAGGTCAGGTCCCAGTTTGATACGATACATGGTCTTCGAGTAAAAAGCAAGAATGTAAAACCCATTTTCGACAGAAAACGACTTTGTTATTTGGGGAGGGTTTGTGAAGAACTTTCAGTAGCACCCTTATGTTTTTATTTCATCATCCTATGCACAATTTCATCCTCTTTCTTCTCATTAAAGAACGGTGATCCTAAGCCTCATAGTTTTCGAGAAAAATGCAAAAAACTATGGCGTATTTTGCCGCTCGCTGACCATGTCCTTCTTCACAGGCTATTGCACACTATATTCACCTGATTCACTGTCACTATTATTTAATGGCTGAATACTCACATTCAGTTGTTGGGAACCGCCAATAGACAGGGTAGGCATACCACAATCTTCGTTGGGCCAACGTCAGCATAACGGCCACGAATGATTCGCAAAATCCTAATTCCCTATTGCAAACACCAAATCTAATCACAATAATGCCCAAAAAGTAAACATAAGCACTACTGGTATAGTGGAATATGACACGTTCTGGGATGGGGTAAATAAAGTAAGATTTAAATGCCCAGCCGCACGCTACCTTCTCCCTCGACAGCTGATACGGAACTAATCAACCTGGCCAGGCTGCTGCATGTCTCAGGGGCTGAGGTTGCCAAGTCATTACTTCTGACGAGACGCGCCAGAACTATGACGCATCCAAAGATGATGCTGATCGGCCGAAAACTTTTTCTTTGACGTAAGTTTTTATGCTCTTATGATGACAAACGCATCTTCACGTATTGGCACAGAAACTTCCAAATGACGACAAGCACGTCATCGTGGGTGAAAGAGTTAATCTCTTTGAAAATTAAAAGATATGAGTTTCAAATTACTCATGCAGTGAGACTTCTAATAACATGTGATGAATCCTAACAGACCACTTGTCGTTTTATGCATTCTAGTGAACTGTTCTCCAGTATTTTACTTAGTAAATCATATACAGAAAACTGATATACTAACCAATGATTCCAGTACTGAAGAATTTATGTACTCTTCGTCATAAAGTATCATGGAAGGGATTTTAGAAAATATATGGTTGTTTAAGCAACGTTGGGTCTGGTTAGTACTTGGATGGGTGACCGCCTGGGAACACCAGATGCTGTTGGCATCCCTACGTCAAGTGGGGTTGGTGGAGGATTAGTGCCCCTCCCTGTAAAACAATTAACTCTAAGCCCTTGGCCACCCTGTCTGGGATACATGGCGTCTGGCAATGAATGAATGATGATGAATGAGCTGGGAGTAGTTGACTGAGTTCCTAATTAAACTACCGGGTGATCACTGGCAACTCCTGAGTTTGTGAAGGCACCCCTTGGGGAGGTCAAATAGCTGTCAATAAACCATTCATTTGCGAGATATCATAGTAAGCGGAAGAATTTCCTTTGACGATAGCAAGAATAAGATGTGGAGAGACGTGACTTTTTTTCTTTTTTTTTAGATTTGCCGGTTTCTGTTGCCACCAAATGACGTTTTTTATTAATTAATTTTAAGGAGTTAGCTAAAATTGTTGGCAATATCCTCGTTGCGTTTTCATAAAGATGAACCCCTAGGCGCCAGGCATGGGTTTACCTATCCACGTCCCCGAACCGGGTTATTTTCAGGATAATCGGTTTTCCCCCATTTTTTTTTTTTTTTCATTACAAATCAATCACAAATGACAAAAAACATAAAAAGCGCATACCTATTTTTGGGAGTGCGGGTTGATGGTCAGATAGCTCAGGGGGTACTTAGTGGGAAAAAGATTGAAAACCCCTGCCACAGCAGAAAAACTTTTTCCTTTTTATGTTTTGGCTAATAAATATTTTATCAGCTGCATAATGTCACTTCGTGTTTCCCTGAATGAGCTATGTTTTTATGTTCATTGCAGCAAAAGCTAGAACATAAATTCTTTACGATGACGTTTGAAATACTGACTTTGCTACAATACTCTGTTTCTCTTCAGCCTGAGAAGTGATATTCAAAAGTAAATGGAATGTAATAAGTTTCGCCTTCATTACACACTTCACTACGAGAGGCATCCCTATGTTAAATAGAACTGTCCGACGTTAACAAGAAGAAAATAAATTAGTATACAGAGTATGGATGAAATCCAAGGTGAGACTGATATAAAAATATCTAAGTGAATGAATACCAAATTGGTTTTCGAGGCGAATGGGGGTACGCGGGTCGGATTTAAGCAGTATGACAGACAATTGAGAAACCATATGAGATGAACTAATTTATTTATGGCATTAATGAATCTGGAAGCACACAAATCAAGAGTGAACGCAATGAAAGAAAGTTGCATAAGAGGAGTGCGCGAAGTTCCGTCGAGAGACAGATTGAAAAGGAAATTTTGGAACACTGAGGTTTTTTTATACATGTTCTGAAAAGTGTTAGGGTGAATACTCTTAGATGGTTTGGACAGGTGGAGCAAATGGAGGGTGAAAGATTGACCATGTGATCGCATGTTAGTAAGATGGTGAGGGAGAAGGGAAGAGTGAGGCCAGTTATGAGGTGGAGGGACTGAATGAAGAGATACAGCAATTTGTAGCGCACCATTAAGGATGGCAGTCTAACGGTAGAGGACAGAGCGACGTGGAGGCGATTTGTTCTTCGCCACCTCTTTCATGGATTATGTCATCTGACTATAAACTGACAGATAAATGGATCTGGAAAAATAAACGCAGCAAACAAGGTGGATGACCTTGGTGGGTGCTAATCACTTCAGATCGATATCCTCTGCAAATTATTGTTGTTTTCGAAAGACAGTTATGTTCATCTGAGGGTATTTTTCAAAATAGAACACTTTCGAACCCTGGTACTTCTTGAGAATCCTTCTTAAACTTTTAAAAAAATCGAGTGGAAGCAGCAAAATTGAAATACAAACGACCTCAACGGGCAGTAGACAGTGGCGGGTTTGTTCCCACGTGATGCAGATATGGTATTAAGGAGTGGTTTCCAGTTTTCAAAAGTGTGAGGATTCCTTAACTTCGCCAAAATCAGACTCAACACCAGGTTAACTAAACAAGTATGGGCATGGAAAAGCAAAATAAACCATATCCGAAGGAGGAACAAAATAAAAACAGGGCTAGTTCACTAGCTCTACATTTGCTCCAGATGTTATTTGGCCACAATTGTTAGATGTCCCTAAAGGTGTGTGCTTGGGAAAAAAAATCATGTAGTGAAAGAGTTGGAGAGGACTACCGAAACCTTTTCAGTTTGGAAAGTATCGTCAAATATTAGCAAAATGATCAAGAAATAGAAGTAATATGAGAAAAATAATCTCAGAAACAAAACAAAAGAAACGGAGAAACAGAAATACTGTCTTGCTAAGAATAATGGCATCATGATAGGCAGGTGACAAAACGCTAAACAGATGAGAAACGAAGGTCGTTTTGTGTATCTTACTGGAGGAGGAATGAGGCACTGCAGACAGGGAGAGCTGGAAATGAAGACAGGACTACAGGTATATGAAAACTAAGAATGTCAGATGTATGGAAGAGAGATGGACTGGAGTGAACAAAAGAGGCCGGTTGATGGAAGGATGTGAGAAGAGATGAGTGGCATTTATTAAAATGTATAGAGCAAGACCTGCATAACTTAGGTGGTGGATATGAGAATATAGCACAGAGTGGCAATAAGAGACAAGAAGTGAGTGCATAGATTGGAACTTGTTAAATGATGCTTTAAGACTAAACTTGGTAAAGTAGACTGCACAACACAGTGGTTAACTATTCGAATCAGTATATATAAAATTCTCGGAGGAAGGAGATTTGCTAGAAGAGTCGCTACCCTGGTAGTTATATAGCTGTTAGTTAAATGAATTTGCTTATTTGGTTACTCTTACAAATCCATGATTTTAAAGGTATAGTTTACATGTAGCCTCTCATGCGTGATTCCATGGCTGGTCACCAATTTATGTAATGTACTGGCTGGTATGGAATACTAAGTTTCCCAGCTGGCACTTCCCACAGCAATGTCTCACTGTCACAACAGGCCATGGGAGTAGTGGTGGTAATCCTGTAGTCAGAGGTAGTGCGAGGTCAACAGAAACTGAAGCAGGTATGTTTTCTCTCTTTATTTCGCCACAGAAAGATGCAACTGCGACAAGAGAGTGTATCAGAGTAGTACATCTCCCTCGTATGAAGGCTGAGAGTATTCTCCTGTTTCTAATTTGCCCTGCACTGGGAGCAGGCTTAACCCCTTAACTGCGGGGCGTCACTTTCGTGACGCTTGGGAGCAAGGGATCATACCGCGGGGCGTCGCTTTTGTGATTCTGTGTTATTTTGAATTCACCCGGGCTTCCAAGTGGGGGCTTGTATCATCTATCAGTACTGCCAATGTCCAACACTAGTCAGCACTCCTAATCTCATCTGTACTCCCATCCATTGTTGACAATTTAGCCATTTCTCCCTTTTCTTGACTCCCCTCCCTACCCCCCCTCCATTACCCTATCCTCTCGCCTGCCCGGCCGTGCTAAGCTAAGTAAATCTTCCCTGGAATTTTTCACTGATTTCATCCATTGAAATAAGCCCTATGTCCTATTCTTATACCAAATAATATATACAAGAAAGAAATAAGGTAAGTGAGAGTGCCATACACCTGGATTTGGCTAATTATCACCTGACAACACCTCACGTGCACTCGTTCGCTAATTTTCGCTGTTTTTTCCCCCTTGAAATATGCCGTATAATCTATTTTCGTAATAAATATACATGTAAGGAGGGAAGGGAGAAGCCTAAGTGATATTTACATTCACCTGGAACTACCTAATTTATAATGTATTGTCTAGATTTCCTGCCAGTCATATCAGTGCTAGACAAAGCTGTTTCAAGATATAACATTGGTAGCTCTGAATATATATCTCCTAAGTAGGCCTCTAATCTATTTTCGTAATAAATATACATGTAAGGAGGGAAGGGAGAAGCCTAAGTGATATTTACATTCACCTGGAACTACCAAATTTATAATGTATTGTCTAGATTTCCTGCCAATCATATCAGTGCTAGACTTAGCTGTTTCAAGAAGTAATATTGGTAACTCTGAATAACCCCTAAAGCAGGCCTCCACGCTGGCCCTCCGTTATCAGTTCACTCTCATCTTCCGAAGCGAGGGCACGTATGTTTCTTCTTGCTGACTTCAAGGCCTTTTTTCACCCCCATGCAAATGGCCCTGTGACCTTTACCCCCTACTAAACCTCGTGTGGAAAGAGGTAAAGGGCTGACAATTGATAAAAGAGTGACTACGATCTTTCTATCGAGTAAAACAGTGCAAGTGGAATTGTAAATAATGTGTAAATAATGTGTAAACAGCAAGTGAAAGTAATGAATGTCAATAGGGGAGGGCGGTGATGATTCGGCCACTTTTTCGAAAAAAAATCGTAATAAATAAAGTTTAAGAAATTCTTAAAATCTGCTTATTCCAAGAGGAAGCCACATCTTTTGGCTCTTTTGTGTGCTATTGTCAGTTCTTAAACTTACGACATTTCTTGGCAGTAATCCAAACTCTTAAGGTCTCCAAAATGGCCGAACCATCCCTCTTCGTGTGGATGATTCGGCCACTGGCGTTGGATGGTTCGGCCACCATGTGGGATGATTTGGCCACTTGTCTCTGGGGCTCAATTAAAGATTAGATACAGTAGAAAAATTAAGAATCTAATTTTCATCTGTGCTGACATGATTTATTGGATTTATTTTTACCTAAACAATCTCCTTTTAATGAAACAAGTAACAAACAATCTCCTTATAATGAAATTAAATGGCTCTACTCTTGCCTATCTCAGATAAAATAAAACTATAATTTTGTGAAAGAAAATATCCGAGTCAAATGAAAGCCACTTCTCTTACATGCTGTTTACTCTTAACGCATTTTAAATTCAGTGAAACAAAAATCCAAAGTTGCAATACCTTTGCCTTCGCTTAGTGCTTTGTGAAACTGGTTCAGGTAATACTCCAATTATAGCGTTTCTTGAAACAGAAGCTTCATCAATTTCTGAGGGAAAGTAGAGAGAGAGAGAGAGAGAGAGAGAGAGAGAGAGAGAATATGTAATTTTATAGAAAAAAGGTAAGGGGATGAGTCTGTTATGATGTGGCAGGGGTAAACCAGCTCTGCTGTTGGGCCCTGCTGCGGATGTTACTGAGTGCATTGCGCAGTTGACCCTTGTGCGGTGTGGTGCGGTGAGGACCAGTCCGTTCTCCCCTTTGGGGCAAAGATGCGAATGAGTGGTTGAATGGATGAGTAAATGGGGAGTGTGTCGTCCTGTCTCGGCTACCTCCCTTTCCTTGGGGGAAGCAGCCTAGGTATAAAGATAGATAGACAGATAGAAAAAAATCATCAAATAAAGAAAATAAATCATTAGATAATTATGAGGGATGGTTCGGCCACCTGGCAACCCTGCCGAACCATCCCTCACTTCAAGTGGCCGAATCATCCCCCATGTATAAAGATGTACACATGGCGCCCCGAAACCCAGAGTTCATAAGCTGTTCGAGCGTTATCTACTCTCACGTCACCTATAGACAATAAATGATATTTGCACTATATATGGATAACAACCCTGAAGTATTAATGGAGCTACTGCTTACGTTGGATCACCGAAAAAGTACATAGGGGTCATGAAAAATCATAAAATCTAACCTGACGTTGCTGTTTCCCGGCCAACCAAAACAAAAACACATATACCATCTGTCAGCAAGATCACGCAACTTCATGTGAAATCTCAATGATCTAGGTCCCCTACATTATTCAGGAAGGCCAGTGGCCGAACCATCCTCCTGGCCGAACTATCACTGCGCTCCCCTATACGTGAACAATGGAAAATAGTTTTATAAGTTATTTCAAGTGACAGTGCACAACACAGTGTAAATAAAATAGAAATGTAAATAAAATAGAGAACGTAAATAGAAATGTAAATGAGTAGTATTATAAGAATACGAGTATATACCCTAGGAGTAATGAAAGTGAAAGTTTCACTCTAGCATGTCTGAATGCTATGAGTTATGAGAGTGAAGATGAAAGTGACATTCACTCTCAATGCCAGTATACAGGACGAGAAAGTGAATGCTACGTATTTTACTGAAAGAAATTGAATCCCTACAGTGACAATAAACTAATACTACTGAAGGAAACTTATGGATAAAGACTGTAGATATATATAAGTGTTATATAGTAATAGAAATATAAAGTGTGAGGGGTTTTATGAATAATAAATGACAGAGTACCAAGAGCGAACTAATGACAGTGCGACGATCAGACGCGCTCGTAATTTCCATTGCTTTCACAGTGTTTTTTTTTTTTAGTATGGATCCCAAACTACTTGAAAATTGTAGAATAGTGTTTATAGTGTTTGTATCTGGCTGTGGTAATCATATTACGGGTTGTCGGGAAGTGTAAAGTGGAGACTTCGTTACCCTACTTCAGAGGTCTCCACAAGTCCTACTGTAACCGACGAAGGCTCAACAATCATTCCAGGAGAAAGCTGAAGGTATGTGCATATGTAATTTTATTATTCTAGGACTAATAACTGATTTTTGGCAAATATTTTTTGAGAGTCTGTCGGAGCCCAAATAACCCCGCGGCACACGCAAGTCATTGGTAAACAAGCCCGCGGTGTAGGGGTTAAGTCAGCATATTTAGAGAGCCACTTCTCTCTGAGACAACGAGAGTTATACATGAATGGGCATGTATTACAATCCTATCATGCACATTATACATCTCAATAAGGTAGTATTAATTACATTAAATACATTAACATTATATGTTTCCCCAAGACTTAAACATATGCACATTTCATATTCTTCTATTGCCTTCTTTCACCCTCACTGTGTACATTAAAAAAATGCTGGTTCTTCACGTCTGAGCATTTATCTTATTCCCACACCACACTTACACTGAAGTGGAATTTGGATATTTATCTCAACACTACAATACATTTTCTCTAAATATGAATAAACACACTTATATATAATATGTATAAGTAGTGAGAGACGTAACTCCAATGTGGAAATGATGTCAGCACCAGAACATACATATTTTTCAGATCCAGTTTGGACTCCCACAACCCAAAGAGGGTCATGCAAAAGGAACTTTTCTCAGCATGTATAGTGTCCTTTATGTTACTGAGCAGTAGAAAGAAAATGAAGATATACTTAGAGCAAGGACATAAGAGTTGAAATGTGAAAAAAAAAAAAAAGAGCCTATCCCAGAAAAACTCACGAAGAGGACAAACAAAAATAGAGTAAATAATGCAATAAGGCCGTTTACAAGGTAGCATACACCGAGAAATCAAAATTTTCTTTACAAAAACGCGTTTTTTATTAATTTATTCATGCTATTCTCAACCATCGTATCTCATGATACATGTTTTGAATTGGTGGCGTTATCTATAATCTTCATCAAATCTTTTACAAACTTTACAGAGTTCAGCCTACAGTTGAATAAAGTTATTTGTAATAAGAATATAATATATAAAAAAAATATCCATATAAACGTTATATCATTTAAAATATATGGAAAAGACAATCCCGTATTATTCCTTCATAATGTATGGAACTGAGGTTAGGCTACGTAGGTCTGTACATTGCTGCTGTTGTTGCAATGCCAAGCTTATCTTGTGAACACAGTGGGCAGAAGGAAATTGACGACATTGATTGGCCGCTCCCAAAGATTTTGTCTTAACCCGCGGCATCCCGTCGACGTTCTTTAACGTCCACACGTTTTGTCACTGCCAATCCCGTCGACGTACATAAACGCGAAAAAATTGCAAGGTCTCTAATTTGCACAATTTTCAATTTTCGCGAGTCATTTTTGGTACGTATACACGTGACACCTTCCTCAACAAGATGCCAGGCAGGGACAATGCCTTACCCAGCATGACCTCCTCCCCCCCCCCTGCATGCCATTGTCTCAGCAATTCACCTGTTATCAGTGACCTGACCAGTATAGCCATGTCATGCCACGGTACGAAATTCAGGGCCAGAGTGATTCCCCAATCAATGACAATGTGGAGGACAACCTTTACATAGCATTAGAGGAAGAAACAGTTAGAAATGATGATCAGGTAATGTGGCAAAAAAAGGTCAGGTATTAGTGAGTGAAACAATGCTTATAATGCCTATATTACTGATTGAAAACCAATATACTCTTGTACTACATATAAATTCGTACCAAGTAAATAAATAAATACCGTTTATGAGTGGTGTGAAATATTTATCCTCCCATAGAACTCGTTTTCTTTGGTGCCAACCTGATAGAAAACCTAGTAAGGTAAGAAGGTGCTCCTACCTGTAATGAGTATTTTAAACCTCAGGTGAGCGATTTCTCTATGAATTTTCGATGTTTCTCACCAAAAGCAAAGGTTTGAGCCAAAAAAAAAACATTCCTAAAATGGTCGGGATTGGGGGGAGTCAGTGGTGGAAAAGTGGTCGGGATGGGGCGGGTTAAGGTTATGTCTGTGTTGTTACCATAGTGTTGTCTATGTGTTGGGTAGATGTTGTGTGATGTGAGAGGGTGCATTGCAGTGTTATAAGTTGTGTTCAGTGTCAGTACTGCTGCGTGGAAGGGAGTTTGCTGCATCATCGTCTGGCATGCTGTACTCGCAACTTACTGGAGAGAGCAGTGTCTGAGAGGTGTGTCCGGTGGTGGTCCTTGAAGGATGCTGCTTGATAGTTTTGCATGGTTGTGGTGACTGTCTTTACAGGCATTTGTGAATGACAGTGTTGGGTGGAGAGGGAGATATGGTGCTGAAAAACTTTACTTCGTATAAAGCTGGCAAGTTATTCGTTTCTTGTTTCCTTGTAGATGGAGGCGATACAGCATGGAGTTACAAGGGTAGGATGGGTCATGAGCTGATGCAGTGAACTGTCTTCCTATCATATTCATATGATATATGACTGGCGGTCTTTTTGTGTCTTCTAAGTGATTTGTTCTTGTGCATGCAGCCTCTTCCAGTTACTAAGGCTTTGTTTTATACTTTAACCCTTTAACCGCGGGTGTCATTCCAGAATGACACTGCAAAAACTGGACCAAACTGCGGGTGTCATTCTCGAATGTTTGTGAATATTTTGAATACCCCGCGTTTTTTCCGTGCGCCAATTGTTTCAAGGGAGAGTAACTATTAAGTTCTTTCACTCCAGCCGACCTCCACCTCCCTCTTCCCCCCCCTGGGGCCCCACACCGCACCCCCTGGGCCCCCCACCCCACCCCAGACCAAACACGCATCAGTATCTGTCCAGCTGTGTGAGTAACAACACTGCTGATGTGATAGTGAAGTGCAGGCAATTACAGTGCCTTTTACCTGCCTTAGTGAACACAGAGTGGGTGTTTATCGTATGTGCAGTGTTCATATATGTTTATAGTATTATTATCAGAATGAGGTTGGCATTTAGTAATGGTGTGTGAGCGAAAAATAGTGATTACAACACCGCTGATATGGCAGTGAAGTGCGGGCAATTACAGTGCCTTTTACCTGCCTCAGTGAACACAGAGTGGGTGTTTATCGTATGTGCAGTGTTCATATATGTTTATAGTATTATTATCAGAATGAGGTTGGCATTTGGTAAAGGTGTATGAGCGAAGGTAATGGTGTGTGAGCGAAAAATAGTGATTTTACACCCCTCACTTCTAACAGCACTGCCCGTCCTGTGAAAGTCAACAGAGTCATGAAACCTACATCAATGGAAAGCTGAAGGTTAGTACTTTCTAATGGTACCTTATTTTTTCTCTAGCTTTATTCTGTGCAGAGTTATTAAGGTTTAAAGGTTTGTTTACATTTGGCTGAAACCCCCGCGGGAGAGGACAGTCAGGCCAAAACAATGCCCGCGGTTAAAGGGTTAAAATGCTTATCCATGTTTGTGTTAGTTAAGGTCGGTGTCCAGCTTGGGTTAGCACAGTTCATTGTTGTTTTAACCAATCACCCTCCTCGTCCCCCCCACAGGGAGGAAGGGTAGACTGCAGAGCTGACACAAAGCCTTGCTCCCGGAGGTACTGTACGTGCATTAAGAGGTGTTGACACACACTAATATTTACCGCAGGTGATCTGTTCTTGTTTCTACGACTGGATTTTACTTAGCTATTGCCAATAACTCCAGGCAGTGTAGGAGTTTATGGAAGATGTATCTAACGCCCCTACTTTAAAAACTCTCCCAGAACTCTCCCAGAAATGGAGCACAGTTCTTTGACGGTCGCATGAATCCCACACACACAAAAAAAAATTAAGACGTCATAACAGTAGAGAGAGAGAGAGAGAAAGAGGAGTAACACTCACTCGACGCTTTGCTTTGTCTTGGTCTCTGTTTCAGGATACTGTTTCTTCCAACTTTGCATATCCATTTCGGGAAAGATAAGCAAGTATGCAGGAAAGCAGGTGGGATAATAAGAACGAGTTGACTGAAGCTGCATAACCAACTACCAAAAAGAAGTGTTAGTTTTTTGGTTTCAAAACCACTTAGAACCATCAGCACATCACTTTGTTTAATCCTCCACTTCTTACTTATGACAAGTATAGGTAAGAGGTATACATTTACCAGTCTCTTGCGGGACCCTTTTGAATTGGGTAAAAGTTTCCTCATAATTATTTCAATACAGCTAAAAATAAACTGAAACTCTGATATAGTAAAATGTATTTAATTAATATCTGTGGACCCATTGAGACAGACAAGGACCCTCTATCAGTTGTAGTCAAAGCCTGCAGTGATTCTTGAACTGGTTTAATTACATTTGGGTCTTCATCAACTCCCTCAGTACGAGGCGATCCTTTAAGTTGAATAAAATAATCTAAGTGAATCAAAAGTAATGCAGAACGTACATGGTTGATATATTTACAGTCTGAGAAAAAAAAAAAAAAACTATCTTCCAAGTTTTGCCTCTTGACTGTCACAGTTTTAGAAAAATAGCAAAACAACCAGTGGTATGTACTGAACTAAGAGGAATCTCGAGACGTCGTATACGATTGCGCAGTCAAATAATTTCCGTATTGTACAAGTTTTATACTGATTTTGGCCGATTCCATAGTCGGTATATCCGCCTATTACCACATATATACATAACCGTCAGTACCTCACTAAATAGCATGTAGTATTTCCTAATATAACCACTAGGGGTCTGCTATTTGCGGTGTTCTCTATTCTGTGTGCACAGGATAGTATATAAGACGGAAACAGTCAATTTTATTAGTAAATCTAAAATTATAGGATATACATAGTTGATAATCAGCTTTTCATCAAGATCATTAAACTATAAGAGAAATGTAGATTGGCTTTCTGTGCAAAGGTAACTAACGTCAAACTAAAACTAATGTTTTCCACACACAGTTACAGAGCTACAGTATGATAAACATCCGTTCGTTCTGAGATGCCTGGACTCACTGAAAGACTGTAGAGCGTAGTCAAGAGGGAATAAAGACTTATGAAAGACTAATTAAACACCACACCGACAACATATGCTCATTTTACTATTGTTACCCTTCAAAAGATATAATGCACGTTAAGAGATGATCTCGAACAAGAGTAGTTGTAATCAAATGTTATGAACTTAGTAAGAGACATCTCTCATTGGTTCAAAAAATAATCTGGAGAGAACACTAATCAAATGAAAATTGCCGTTTGTGTGAGCGAGCTGGGTATTTGTGGACATAAAATTGTTACTTCATGCTGATATAATTGTCATAGATTTTTCCAAATAATATAAAATATGTCCCCCTAATCTCTCTGGGAACCAGGACTCAGAAACAGCCTAAGTGAAATAATTTGATGTGTTGAGGGAGATGTAAGAGTTCCTCGTCTAATACGATTTTCTAGTGCCTCTTCCTCAGCGATTCATTTTGTAAATCACACAGTATTGTGTTGTATCTCATTTTGATTTTCTTAACATTGACATAAGTTATTAAAATAGCGCTCGAGAGAATATGGACGTCACATATACAGAAAATAAACTGGTAAGAAAGAGATATTGTAAAGTCTCCATTCTGACGAGAACAAGGCCCAGTATCAATATCTGTGTGATTATTAGTGCAGTTCTGAGTACACGCCCAGTTGCTCATACAAAGAAACAGAATTGTCCTCCTTCAGACGTGGCCCAGTCCCAGTCGCCCTTCCAGTCCTCGTCCCAGTCCCCATACCACTTTCCGTTGTACTTGGCCCTTGTTCACTGAGGTTTACTATGTTGACGCGCCAGGGTCGGTCGGTGTCTCGCCACACTTGAGTGTCCGCCCTGGGTTCTGGCCCAGCTTGAACTGCAAAATTCTCCTGCACTAATCCCAGTCTTAAGAACCAGTCCCGCAGCACCAGTCTCACTCTCCGATACCATCCTGTGGGAAGTGCAGTAGGAAAGTTACAGAACCAGAATAATATATATATCTACGAGCAGTCTTGCTCTCTAAATTTCATAAAATGTCGACAATAATAATTCTGGCAATTGCTAGAAAAAAGTACAGACTTTCTAAGATATACCTAAACGGTGTGAAAATCAGTAGTAATACTAGATTTCTTACTACTAGACGCTGGATTTCGTCTGTAAATGGAAATTGATATCTCTAAATCTATCGGTAATTGTGGTAACTGTTGACATATGACTCCCTACTTTGGTTAAAGTTTGCGTATAAAATAGAGAGGCACTGGTTGATTTGTTATTACTTTGCTTTATACCCAAACATATTCATTTTCGCACAAGCCACCTCACAAGGACGCACAGGTTTGAAAACAAGACTGCAGGTTCGCGCCATTTACATATGGAAAGAAACTGAGATTTTAGAACCAAGCAGTTAGAAGAAACGGGTGGAAGGGGAAGGTCAGAGTGTATGAGGTCAAGGAACTGGGTACAAAGTAGAAGATCTGTGGAAAACAAGAGAGAGAGAGAGAGAGAGAGAGAGAGAGAGAGAGAGAGAGAGAGAGAGAGAGAGAGAATGGAATGACTGAGGCAAAAAAAAAATTTATGGGACAGAAAATGAAGATGAATTCACTATATACGGAGTTAAGTGATGAAATTAACCCTTGTCAGGTAAACGTGGGTCTTGTACGAAAAAAGTGAAGTGGGGCCTCTCAGACCCCCAAAAGAAAAAAAATGGAAAAAAAAATATTTTCAATTAGTGGTTTGAGTTCAGCACTCAGACAACTTATGTGACTTCAGTACTTGTTTTAAGTGCACAGATGATTAGAAGTAAACTGAAAGAAATGTATTTTACCATTTTTCAAAGAAATATAAAAAATTATATATATTTTTTATAATGCTACCCAACTAAAAACTTAATACTAAATATTCCTTTTGACCATTGCCTGGTTCTCACCATTGGTCCATCAGACTGCAAAGAAAAGGGAACTACCACAAATTAATAACAACTGAAATCGAAGACGGTGAAAACAAGGTAATTTTTTTTGTGGATTTTGAGAAAAAAAACATTTTTTACTGTTTATTTATAAACATTTGTGCACTAAAAGCAAGTACTGAAGTAAATTAAACTGTTTAAGTGTTTAGCTCAATAAAATAACTAAGTACTTTTATTTTTATTTTTTTTTATCTTTTGGGGGTCTGAGAGACCACATTTAACCATCTTCGTAGAAAAACTCCAGCTGTACCTGTCTTCTCTGGATTTCTGTGTATAAAGAAAAAAGACAGACCCTTGGGCTAAGAGGTTTGCTAATGTTTTACGTCATTTCCAGCTACCCCACAGTTACCCAGATGTTGGTAATAATAACCTGTTCAAAAACATGCACGGTAAAGTGGGGTCTGACAGACATCAATGCCCCATGATGCTGAAACTGAACAAGACCAAGTAATAAACTCATCACTACTTACTAGTACCCACTTAGCCAGGAAAGTAGAGAGCGGGTCACATTCCTATGACAATAACTGGTAATGCAAGGAGATTTTTTTTTTAAACACTTAGGTCTGAAAAACCATACTTTACCTGTCAAGGGGATGCATTCACTATTGAACGGAGGTAAGTGATGAATATTACAAAGTCCTGTGAGTAGATGACTGTAGCAAAATAATGAAGCAAGTGAAAGCAGTAGGGGAGTGAGGGGCATGAATGATGAAAGGTCAAAGCAAAAGGAGTGAAATACTGAAGACACCGAAAATATTTGTCACATAAAAAAATAATAATACTAATAAAAAACATTAAAGAATGAGGTGGTGTAATGATGTGGGCAGTTCTAGACCAGTTTAGGAAAAAGTGAGAGTTAAGGAAAATGTGAGTGGAAAAAGACCAACAGAAAGTGATGAGCACAGCTCTGAAAATGTAATATGTGTAGTAAATATGACGTAGAGGACAGATTATGTATGTCTAATTATGCATACCTGACTTTCACTGGACAGTGGCCACAATGAATCGAACTATATCGCCCAGCCTTCCACCATCAGGGAGCCCTCTCTCTAACTCAAACATCCTTCCATCCTATTCCTCTCCACCCCATCCCTTCATCTCGTTCACGATGTCCTCCTCCCACTTTCCCATTTCAGCCCGATGGACTGGGTGTTAGAGAAAGGAGGGAAAGGGCGTAGAGGAAGGGGGGGAGGAAGAGAAAGTGCGTCATGGACTGAGGTTGTGGGTGTAATTAGAATTCCCACCTCCGACATATTTTATATTCTGTGTTCGTAACTACTATTCACAACTAATTTTTAACACTACATTCAAGTTTTAGTATTTTTCATGGTCTGCTACAGAGATTATTGAAGTACCTTCCTAAGCTCTACATACCTCTTCGACCCTACCGAAGTCTTGTACCCCCTCTTCAGTTGTAAGATTTTCCCCCAATAAACTGATTACCTTATCAATGTATTACACATTGCCATTATTTAGTACTTCTTTTCGTTTCGTCCACCTCCCTACCTAAAGTTCACACTTCTCTGACACTTCAAGGTGAAGAGACAAATGGGAGTCTAGTACTGCCACTTCCAAGATAATTGTTGTTATCGTTGTTTTTTGTTTGTGTGTGCGTGCGCATGCGGGTAAATAGATAGACAGATAGATAGATAGATAAACGGATAGATAGAGATATACTGTAAATAAAGATGTGTGTGTGTGTGTGTGTGTGTGTGTGTGTGTGTGTGTGTGTGTGTGTGTGTGTGTGTGTGTGTGTGTGCTTCTCTCTTATGCCTAATTTAATATTACACATTGCTGTTACATTGTGCTTCTTATAACTTGGTCTGGTAACCATATTTTTGACCTTGATAGCGCAGACCTTATTTTTGGGCGAGGATGCAATGTAAAAATCAGTGATTCCGATCTCCACAGTGAGATTTGTTTCCCCTGCAAACTAAACTTATTTGTAATCAGTCCTGACCCATTGCACTTCTGTATTCCTGTACATTTGCATTTTGCTTTGTCACGAATCAAATTCGCGACATTTCCCTTTTGTGAGAAGCCACGAACTATTAGTGGAAAACTCACTGTTTATCGTTCAGTTAACCGCTCATTCGGACGGAAGCTTTGTTAAATCAATTTTTCATTGTCATACATGATCGTCTCTGTGTGAGACATTAGCGCTTCCGCTGAGCGATTTGTTTGGGCGCGTTTCGCTCACTTGACCGTTAGAAAAATGCGGCCTACTGCTCCCCCTTTGTTCCCACGACTTACTCAGTCCAGTGTTTGCTTTGACGGAGAGAGGTCCTGTGTTCCAGAAGTGTGAGAGGAGAGGTCAGCTAGCACCCAAGCTCCACAAGATCACAGTTATCCAAGCTCCCACCCCCTGGGTGATACACAGCATTCATCGACTAGTATTTCCTTCTTGTATTTTTCTAGTCTTGAGAGTTTAATTAAGGTGTTTTTCCTAGGTGTAAGTATTTAGCTTTTGCGTGAGTGAGTGAGTGCGATCTCATTAATTTGATTTTGAATTGTAAATTTAAATTTATTTTTTTTTTTAATCAATAAATTTAACAGTTCTTTTTCTTGAGCTTAATGTAAAGAAAACTCTTGTTTTATTTCTCCATAATTAAGCTTATTTCCCACATAGCTCCTAGCTTGCATAGACGTTTTACTATTCATAACTGGTACTTAGACCAGTCTTGTTGTATTAACTTAAAATCCGTTGTGCCACCTAGGAGTTAAGCATCAGCAAGAACCTGATATTATTATTAGTATTAATTATTTATTGTCAGGGGTGAAGTAACTTTCTCCAGAGGCTAACAGTACTAATTCGGCATTTGTGAGTAATTAGTCTCTGCTGTGTACTGTTGAGAAAGTTTATAAATTCTCGTTCTTAGAGAATCGTGCGAAGAAGCAGCGTAAAGTAATCATTGCTTGATGTAGCAAGACAATCATTGTCCCTGCTCTTTAATATTATTGAATATTAATATCAATTAAATAATATTTAAGTATTTATTTCAAAATTACCGTGATATTATAAAAACCCCGTGACAATTGGCGACCTCATTCCAGGATATTAACTCCTAGCTATAAAGCTATTCACGAGATAGTACTCACTCGTTCATATTTAGGTATTTATAATTAAAGTTTATAGGCACAAGTTTACTGGTGTTTACCGTTAATTTAGCAAGTGAATTTTTGCTTTATTAATCCATAGGATACTTAACTCTATTTAGTACTTTATTTTTGGTAACGCCAGACGATTTTATTCGCTCCTGGGTAGTCCCTGTACCCATTGTGTCTATTATTGAGTCTTCCCAGTCATTTACATTTTTGATTTATTCTTTGCCAGTTAACTAGATAAGACTGGTCACCACTAGCTTGTGTCTGTATTCTTTATTTGTGTTATTGGCATTTGTTTGCGAAGCAGTCAGTACTCAATTTCGGTTTGCTTAGTAAACTGAGCTAGCATCATGGCAGCCAGTGCTTATGTACAGGAAGCCAAAGATATGGGTCTCACAGACCCAGAGAAAATACAGAGTTACGTTCTCTCACGGTTCAATTACGAGCAAGAACGTGAGAAAGATTCTCGTGAAGAGCGTAGAATTCAGCGCGAATACGAGCGAGAACAGCGCGAACACGAGCGAGAACAGCGCAAACACGAGCGAGAACAGCGTGAACACGAGCGAGAACAGCGTGAACACGAGCAGAAACAGCGTGAACTCGACTTAGAACACGTGTGGGAACAACGTGAATATGAACGTGCCGAACGTGAGGCACGAGAAAAACATGAACTTGAAGTGCTGAAGCTCAAGCGAGATTCCTTGGCTTCAGACACATCTGGTGCAGTTGGTCCAAGCTCCACGAGCGTTCTCCCTGCACATGTCCTGGCGACCCCACGCATCAAGCTTCCTTCATACAAGGAAAGTGAGCGAATCGAGCCGTACATAGCTCGTTTTGAGGACATGGCAGACATGCATCAACTGGATGAGGCAGCTAAGCGGATCCAATTTCTTAGTTTATTTGAGGGCCCTGCCCTCGATATTCTCCACAGAATTCGTGGAGACAATCTCACATATGAGATGATGAAAGCTGCACTCATTAAGGCGTATGGTCTCACAGTAGACGACGCCAAAGTTCAGTTCATGCGAGCTCGTCTCCAAGACAAGGAGACAGCTGTTCAGTTCCTTGATCGTCTCACAGCTTACTTAAATGAGTGGATGGAGAAAAACGAAACTCCTTCCACGCGTGAGGGGATAATTGACCTTATGCTGCGTATGCAGCTAGAGAGGTCGTGGCCTGCTGAGCTCATAGCACAGCTTAAGATCTGCCAGGTGAAAGATGCCAGCCAAATGGCAGAGAAGGCTGACGCATTCTTTACTACATACGGGTATCAAGCTCGTAAGCAAAACACCTGGAGCAGAAAAGATACTGCCAAGTCTGGGAAGCCGTCTCAGACTGAACCCCAGCAACAAGGCCATTCTCAGAGTAATGGCCAAGGTCCAAAACCGCAGTGGAAGGACCAGGGGCAAAACACTCAGAAACCTGAGTGGAAGAGGTACAACAAGTACCCTAACCAGCAGCAGTATCAGCCACGCAACCGACCGCCGGGACAAACTTTTTCACCACCAGCTCAAAAGAGGCAGGAAGCGAATGCAGCCTTCATTCCTCAGCAGCAGCACAGTGGTCACGTCCCTACCAGTGTGGGTACTCCCCCACAGTTCACTACTCCCACAGTGACAGTGAACCCCCCTCCACAGATGGCCAATGTTCCATCTTCCCAATATAATCCTCAAGGCACAATGTTTGCCGCATCAATTCAGCAGCCTCATGAGTGGCTAGTTGCTTCTTCCACAGGCCCTCCCACAGGTGACAGTACCTTCCTTGTTCAGCCAGGGTTTGTGGGAGACATTCCTGTGAAGGTCCTGAGAGACAATGGTTCCTCAGGTTGCTCTGTTAAGCAGAGTTTAGTTTGGCCTGAGCAGTATACAAGTCGACAGATCCATGCAAACCTTATTGATGGATCAGTGAGATTGTTCCCTGAGGCATGTATCCAGGTGGCATCTCCATTTTATACTGGTACAACACTTGCAGTTGTCATGCCAGAGCCTCTATTTGACCTTATAGTAGGCAATATTCAAGGAGTCAAGGATAGTTGCTCTGATGATGACGCTACTCAGACTTCGGCTGCTGCGGTAACACGAGCCATGGCTGAGACTCCAGACTGTGTCACCCCAGTGATCATTGAATCGCCGCAAGATCTGATGTGTAGTCAACTTGTTGTACAAGAACAACATTCTGACCCGACACTTGCTGCCGTGCGGAACAAACAAAAGGGTCGAGTGATTAAGTATTCATGGGAAGGTCGAGCCAAGTTCCTTCGCAAACAAGGACGGCTCTACCGTGAGTCACGAACACCCGAGGGCGAGGTTCGACTGCAGTTTGTCATCCCCGCCAAGTACCGCCAAGCAGTGTTAGAATGGGGTCATTGTTCAGCCTCAGGAGGTCACATGGGCAAAAGGAAGACCCAGGGCCATATCCGAGCTGACTTTTTCTGGCCAGGGATGGGACGGGACATAGATAGTTTTGTCCGTTCGTGCAGTGTGTGTCAAAGTAACACCACTAATCAGGGATATGTCCTCCCTGTGCCGTTCATAACCACACCTGTAATCTCTGAGACAGTTGAGAGACAGGGTAGTGGTGAAGTGGGTGCAGACCTGACGTCTCGCCCATTGGCCCCACAGGACACAGTATGTCCAGGGCCTGTACATACATATTATGTACCGTAAGTTAAGGGGGAAGAGACAACTCCGACCATATGGCAACAACCTACAAGCCTCTCCATTGCTACTCTTAAGCTAAGTAACTAAATGACCCTTAGTGGCGAAAGACTGGGCGAATAATATTTCACCAGGGTTTCCAGCTTTTATTTAAGGATTCTCAACTTGCCGACATTAATCGTGTGCTATAATTAATGGCGACCTCGAATGTACAAAGCTTAGGCTGTCACTTGTATTTTTCGGCCAGAGCGTATTTTTCGTAGCATGTACTAATTGCTAGGCAGAGAGAGTAATTGTAACTTAATAAGAATTTTGTCTCACTGACACTTTTGATTCTCCACCTTAATTGGTTTTGCAGGTTCAGCAATGGGTGTAGCAGTTTTGCTGTGCGGACCAGCTGATCGTCTGCTGCACGCTGCCGCCTCTTCTCCTCTGCCTTCGTCGTCGCCATATTATTATTTACTATATCATTTACACGTAGGTACAGTTACACTACAACTGCCACACCTACACCGTGTATTACATACATCACACTACACAACAATTAGTTGTCAGTGTAAATGTAGCGACTTTTCGCTCAGTTTGACCTGAGTACAGGATTTTCACCGTCGTCATGGAGTTTTTCCCTCAAGCTTGCTTCTATTAACGTAAATACGAGGTTTTTTCGCACACTGGCGACTGTGACTTTCTCCTGTAGAAGGATAGCACACACACCACAGTGTGAATCTTGTGTGACTGAGTTAGGATGTGTACATATATATATATATCCACAAATTTTTACCCATAAGGAAAAAATTTAATTTTGTAAGGGCGTAATGTCACGAATCAAATTAGCGACATTTCCCTTTTGTGAGAAGCCACGAACTATTAGTGGAAAACTCACTGTTTATCGTTCAGTTAACCGCTCATTCGGACGGAAGCTTTGTCAAATCAATTTTTCATTGTCATACATGATCGTCTCTGTGTGAGACATTAGCGCTTCCACTGAGCGATTTGTTTGGGCGCGTTTCGCTCACTTGACCGTTAGAAAAATGCGGCCTACTGCTCCCCCTTTGTTCCCACGACTTACTCAGTCCAGTGTTTGCTTTGACGGAGAGAGGTCCTGTGTTCCAGAAGTGTGAGAGGAGAGGTCAGCTAGCACCCAAGCTCCACAAGATCACAGTTATCCAAGCTCCCACCCCCTGGGTGATACACAGCATTCATCGACTAGTATTTCCTTCTTGTATTTTTCTAGTCTTAAGAGTTTAATTAAGGTGTTTTTCCTAGGCGTAAGTATTTAGCTTTTGCGTGAGTGAGTGAGTGCGATCTCATTAATTTGATTTTGAATTGTAACGTTAAATTTATTTTTTTTGTAATCAATAAATTTAACAGTTCTTTTTCTTGAGCTTAATGTAAAGTAAACTCTTGTTTTATTTCTCCATAATTAAGCTTATTTCCCACATAGCTCCTAGCTTGCATAGACGTTTTACTATTCATAACTGGTACTTAGACCAGTCTTGTTGTATTAACTTAAAATCCATTGTGCCACCTAGGAGTTAAGCATCAGCAAGAACCTGATATTATTATTAGTATTAGTTATTTATTGTCAGGGGTGAAGTAACTTTCTCCAGAGGCTAACAGTACTAATTCAGCATTTGTGAGTAATTAGTCTCTGCTCTGTACTGTTGAGAAAGTTTATAAATTCTCGTTCTTAGAGAATCGTGCGAAGAAGCAGCGTAAAGTAATCATTGCTTGATGTAGCAAGACAATCATTGTCCCTGCTCTTTAATATTATTGAATATTAATATCAAATAATATTTAAGTATTTATTTCAAAATTACCGTGATATTATAAAAACCTCGTGACATGCTTCATTTTCTTTGGTATATTCTTTACTTACCCTAGTATGAAAAATGAACTTATCTGCTTAGTTACCTAAATTACCAACTTATTCGTACTAAGAAGTAGACTGTAGCACCAGTCGAGCAGGGCAGTACTCCCAAGGTGGGTGGAAAGCTGATGACAGGGAGAGCTGGAGCTCCCGTTTCATCAGCCCACGGAACTAGTTCCTGACCATTCCCCTTTGCTGAACTTTTTCAGAGTCTCAGTAACACAAAATAGGCCACCATGCTCTCTAATACAGGTTTCTCTAACTGTCACCACCAAACTACATGCACAACACACACTACACTTCCTTTTCAAAATTGAAAAATTAAAAATGGTGCATGCTACTGATGCCTCCGAGTCCCCAGGGAGGGGGGGGGGGCATAAATGCCCTCACCATCCGTCCCTTTCCCGGTAATGACTCTAAGAGCTGCCTGGAACCACTGTCTGACTCACTTCTTCATTTCTACAACATTCTTGGTCTTTCATCCAACTTTCTCTCTGTTGAACATCACCTCTCCTCCTGTAAACCTCACTTTCTCTTCCTTACTGAGACTCAGCTGTCTGAGACAACTGACAGCAAACTTTTTTCTGTATCCTCCTACTTTCTCTATACTCATTTCAAAGTCCTAGGTGCCAGTTGTGTATATGTATGCAACGACTTATCTTGCCCTCGTGTTCCTGAACTTGATTCTTCTAAATTCTCTACTCTCTGGCTTCGGCTTTCCTGTCATTCTCTGACTAAATATATCTGTACTGTTTACTTATCCCCTAATTCTATTGACTTTCAAAAATCCTTTGACCAACTTACTTCTGTGATCGAACATTCTATCCATTTCTCCTTTCTCTGAAATCTCCATTCTAGGAGATTTCAAAGTTCACCACCACCTTTGGCTCTCCTCTCCTTTCACTGATCCACCTGGTGAACAAGCCTTCATCTTTTCTCTCCTTAATGACCTAGAGTAGCTTGTACAGCACCCTTCCCGTATCCCTGACTGCCTCGGAGAGAGCTTCAACATACTTGACCTCTTCCTTACAACTTATCCTTATGCTTACACTGTTAATCTTTCCTCTCTATTGGGCTCCTCTGATCACAACCTTATTATCTTGACCTGTCCTATCGCTCCGGTATGGCCTGCGGACCCTCCAAAGAACGTCGACTGTGGCACTTTGGAGCTGCAGATAGAGGGGCCCTCAGGCAGTTCTTCTTTGATTTTCCCTGGAATGATTATTTCTTCCGTGGCCGGGAGCCATCTGAGTGTGCCTTGTGCATTACGGAAGTTATTCTCTTGGGCATGGAGGCATACAATCCTTTCTCATATCCTTTGACTAATGCAAGACAGCCTTGGTTTAATCACGCTTGTTCTAATGCTGTCCGCAGCAAGACGAGGGCCTATAAAAGGCACCAGAGCCAACCCACTCCTGAATCACATCTTTTTTATGTTTCTGCCTGGAATCACACTAAGTCTGTTCTTCGCTCTGCTAAAAATAATTTCATCCGTTCTAAATGCTCTCAACCCTCCAACTCCATTTCTTCCTGCTCCTTCTGGCACCTTGCCAAAAATCTTTCTAACAACTTTACCTCATCATCCTTCCCTCCTCTTTTCTACCCTGATGGCTCTGTAGCTATATCTTCTACTTATAAAACAGATCTTTTCGCTCAGACTTTCTCCTCCAACGCCACCTTAGACGATTCCATTGCTGTTCCTCCATCACTTCCTCCCTCTGACTTCCTCATTTCTTCCACTGATGTATTTTCTGCCATCACTGGCCTCAGTACTAACAAGGCATATGGGCCTGATGAAGTCCCTCCTGTTGTCCTCAAGAACTGTGCTTCTGTGCTTACACCATGCTTAGGTAAACTCTTTCGCCTTTGTCTTTCAGGTTGTACCTTTCTTTCTTGCCGGAAGTTTGCTGTCATTCAGCCAGTCCCAAAGAAGAGTGAGCATTCACAACCCTCTAACTATCGTCCAGTTGCTTTAACATCCTGTGTCTCAAAAGTTTTTGAGTCTATTCTTAACAAAAAAAAATCTGAAACATCTTTCCTATCACAACCTTCTTTCTGATCGTCAGTATGGATTCCATCAGGAACGCTCCACTGGCGATCTTCTCGCCTACCTTTCAGACTCCTGGTCATCCTCCTTTCGAGGCTTTGGCGAAAGCTTTGCCATCGCACTTGACATCTCAAAGGCTTTCGATCGAGTCTGGCATAAATCTTTAATTTCCAAACTGCCCACTTACGGTTTCTATCCTTCTATCTGTGCCTTCATCTACAGCCTCCTTCTATCTGTGCCTTCATCTACAACCTCCTTTCTGCTCGTTCTATAGCCATTGTTGTAGGCGGCCATCGTTCTTCTTCTAGACTTATCAACAGTGGTGTTCTTCAGGGCTCTGTCCTATCACCAACTCTCTTCCTTTTATTCATCAGTGATCTTCTAAGCTGTACATCTAACCCTATCCACTCATACGCTGATGATTCCACCCTTCACCTTTCCATTCGGTTCCTGCAGCGTCCATCTCAGCAGTTACTGCAACAAAGGGATGAGGCTATGGCACACCTAATGTGACTTGGTTCGTATCTCTAACGGGGGTAAAAATAATCTTGTTATTTTTACTGCACCAAAGACTAGTTTTTACACCTATCAACCAGACAAAATCTTCCTCAGGAGTACCCACTAATGTTTACTAATATCCAGGTTAATCCTGCATCATCCTTGAACATGTTTGAGGTTTCATTCACTCGGGATTTATCTTGGAAAGGTCATAATTATTACAGCTGTTGTAAAATCAGCTTCAAAGAGATTGGGTGTGCCAAGCCGACCCTACCTTCTTTACCTCTGCACAGTTGTTGACTTTATACACAGGTTTTATTCGCCTCTGTGTAGAATACAACTCTCATGTGTGGGGAGGCTCCCCACATACGGCTCTTCTTAATAGGGTGGAGTCAAAGATTTTTTGTCTTATTAACTCTCCTCCTCTTACTGGCTCCTTTCAACCTTTGTCTCTTCACCACGCTGTTGCCTCTTTATCTCTTTTCTATCGCTACTTCAATGGTCACTGCTCCTCTGAACTGTCTGCTTGCATCCCTTCACCTCTATGACAGGTGCATAGTAACCGTCTAGCAACAAGCTCTCGTCCCTTTTCTGTCCAACTCTCTAATGCATGAGTTAACAGTTACTCCCAGTCCTTCATTTATGCAACGGGTCAACTTTGGAACTGTCTCCGTCTGTCTGTATTTTCTACTTTCTATTATCCCCGGTCTTTCAAATGCAGTGTCCAGGAATCTCGAGATGAACAGATCTTGAATTTGGCTCACCATTGTTTTTGTTTTGTTTTTTTCTTGGAAGGAATTGTTTGCATGCTCCTAGCCTTTAGTTCCTTCTTATTCGCAAAAAAAAAAAAAAAAAGTAACCTAAACAGAAATATTTACTCATGATGATAGGCTTTGTTCTGGTTCGTGTGTGATAATTAGTACATAGGGCAGGGTGGACTACACCTGTGGCTCGCCAGTTAGCCTATTGTGCTACAATACGCCCATGGCACACCAATTTTATATCCGTTATCTGTTACCAGATGCGTTAAACTCGTAAGGTGTAGCTACAGACAAATTGCTTTCACGTCGCTCTCTCCTTTGCGATCTGGCTGCCCTATCTGCAGTTCACACTTCCCTGCACAATCTTTCCGCTCCATCCAAATATCTTATCTTTGGTCTCCCACTCCTGCTTTCCCTCTCCACTGCTTTTACTCGCTTTATTAACCAAAATTCTTCTTCCTCTATTACCCCCTAGTGACCTGGTATGTGATTTCAAATTATTCTCAATAGCTCTGAACCATGATTGTCCTTCTCGGGATGAAAATTATAATATCATGGTAAACTGGTTTATTATGTGTAAATTGAGTGCATGATAGCTGGGGTTGCTGTCCATTTGGTAACAAGTTGAGGGGTGGGAGTGGGTGATACTGCTCACCTTATAGTATCAAAAATCTGTGACGCTGCTCCTTCAAGAAATTTCGTGGTGCGATGTTAAAATTATAGCTCATATGACTTAAGTTGCAGCCCCCCAACCTATCTTTTATGAGGTAAGCTCCATTGTTCAATTTATGTAAGGTACTTGGGCCGATTTGACACTGGATGTACAGTATTTCTTTCGGTGTGTCTTTCTGGAAAAGTGACGGCTGAATTTTATCTTTGTAGGTGATAGTTGAGTGGTAACTAACTTCGTCTGTGCGGATATAGCCTATAATTGTTGATGTGTGGAGGATTCTATATGCATGTGATCTTTGTGAT
>NC_137055.1:20302014-20309514 GCF_032717465.1 Coenobita brevimanus
ATGAAAATGGGGAACGAATGATAGCGATGTGTGTTGAGCGAGACGGTGATTGGGAATACGCTGTTTGAGAAGAAAGATATTTATAAGTATACATGGGTGAGACAGGAGGGTGGAAGGGTTGTTGATAGAGCCTTGATGGACTATGTGGTTGTGTCTAGGAATGTAATAGGAAGATTGTTGGATGTGAGAGTTCTGAGAGGGGAGGATGGAGGTATGTCTGACCACTACCTGGTGGAGGGAAAGTTAAGAGTAAGTAAGAGATGGGTGAGAGCTAGGAGGGTTAGGTGTGGCAGGGAGGTTATGAAAGTGAGTGAGTTGGATAAAAGAGAGAAAAAGATAGAGTATCAGGAGAAATTGAAAGATGAGTGGAACGCAGTGAAAGATCGGGAAAATGGCAGTGTGGAGGAGGAATGGCAATTGTTTAAGAGTGCTGTGGTGGGGCATGCAGAAGAGGTGTGTGGTGTGAGACGTGTGGGTGGTGGTGTAAGAAAAGGAAGTGAATGATGGTGCGAGGAAGTAAGTATGGCTGTGGCTGAGAAGAGACGTGCATATGAAGTGTGGCTGCAGAGGAAGGATGAGATATCATATGAAAGGTATAAGGAAAAGTGGAATAGAGCGAGAAGGGCTGTGCGTGATGCTAAAGTGGCAGCAGATGAGAGGTGGGGTAGGTGGCTGACAGAGAATTTTCAACAGAATAAGAAAATGTTTTGGAAGGAGGTGAAAAGGGTGCGAAAGGGAGAGTCTGGGAAGGAAGAACGAGTAAAAGCAGAGGATGGAAGGATGTTAATTGAGATGGATGCAGTAAGGAAGAGATGGGCAGAGTATTTTGAAAGATTGTTAAATGTAGAGGAGGAAAGGGTGGCTGAGATTGTGGCGGATAGAAGGGTGCAAGGAATAAATGTGTTGGGAGAGTTGAATGATTCTTTGATCACGAAGGAGGAAGTGGAGAAGGCAGTAAAGGAGATGAAAACAGGGAAAGCTGCAGGTATGGATGGGTGTGCTGTGGAATGCCTGAAGGGTGGTGGAGTGACTATTGTTGACTGGTTAGTAAGATTGTTGAATGTGTGCCTTGAGAAAGGTATGGTGCCATTTGACTGGGCAAGTGCTTGTGTGGTCCCGTTGTATAAAGGCAAGGGTAATAAGTATGAATGTACTAGCTTGAGGGGTATAAGTCTGTTGAGTGTTGTAGGTAAAGTGTATGGTAGAGTGTTAATTATGAGAGTTAGAGAGGGTACAGAGGGAGTGATTAGTGATGAGCAGTGTGGCTTTAGGAGAGGGAGGGGATGCATTGATCAGGTGTTTGCTGTTAGACAAGTGTGTGAAAAGTATTTAGCGAAAGGCAAGGATGTGTTTTGGGCATTTATGGATTTAGAGAAAGCGTATGATAGAATTGATAGGGAGACTTGTGGACTGTTTTAAGATTGTATGGACTTGATGGTAGGTTACTAAAAGGGGTGAAAAGTTTTTATGTAAATAGTAAAGCGTGTGTAAGAGTGGGAAATGCTGTGAGTGATTGGTTTCCCGTGAGAGTGGGGCTGCGACAGGGATGTGTGATGTCGCCTTGGTTGTTCAACATTTACATGGATGGTGTTGTAAGGGAGGTGAATGCAAGAGTTTTAGGTGGTCTGAGTCTGGTAAATGTTGATGGAGGAGAGTGGAATCTGAAACAGCTGCTGTTTGCAGATGATACTGCACTGGTGACTGATTCAGAGGAGAGATTGAGACAGTTGGTAGAGGAGTTTGGAAGGGTGTGTGAAAGGAGGAAATTGAAAGTAAATGAGAATAAGAGTAAAGTGATGAAGTGTACGAGGTTGATAGATGGTATGGGGATGAATATAGTTTTAAATGGTGAGTTGCTTGAGGAGGTAGATTGTTTTAAATATCTAGGGTCACATGTTGCTGTGGATGGAAGAATAGATGCAGAAGTGAAGTTTAGAATAAATGAAGTAGGAAAGGTGCTGGGAGGAATGAAAAAAGTGTTTAAATGTCGTTCGCTTAGAATGGATGTAAAGAGAAGGCTGTATGAGGGTGTTCTGGTACCGACCGCATTATATGGGGCTGAAACATGGAATATGGGTGTAGCAGAGAGGAAAAGTTTGAATGTAATGGAGATGAGATGTCTGAGGAGTATGTGTGGAGTGACGCGTATGGATCGAGTGCAAAATGATGAAGTGCGAAGGAGAACTGGAGTTGTTCGGGAGATGGCTGGTAGAGTTGAGCAGAGGGTGTTGCAATGGTTTGGGCATATGGAGAGAATGGATAATGAGCGATTGGTGAAAAAGATAACTAGATCTGATGTGAGAGGTGTAAGGCTGAGAGGAAGACCACGAATAAGATGGATGGACAGTGTGAAGAGAGCGCTGGATGCGAGAGGGATGTCTGTTGAGCAAGAAAGAGTGGCTGTGCGTGACAGAAATAAATGGAGAGAAATTGTGAATGAATAAGTGATGACGCAGCCCTGAGGGGATATTCTCCCGCATTTGGTCTGATCAGCTAGTCAGGTCAGGTGCTGGTAAGGGGATGGGTCTGTTATGATGTGGCAGGGGTAAACCAGTTCTGCTGTCGGGCCCTGCTGCGGATGTCACTGATTGCATTGCTCAGTTGACCCTTGTGCGGTGTGATGCGGTGAGGATCTGTCCGTTCTCCCCTTTGGAGCTAAGATGCGAATGAATGTGTTTGAATGGATGAGTAAATGGAGAGTGAGTCGTCCTGTCTCGGCTACCTCCCTTTCCTTGGGAGAAGCAGCCTAGGTATATAGATAGATAGATAGAAAAAAAAAAAAAAAAGGTTTAAACAAGACTTGTTCAAACAGAAAAGAGAACAGAGTATCGAAAGAATGCACTCAATCAGCTGATGTTTGTTTAGACTACAACTGACCCAGGGAATGTACAGTAAGTACTCTGTGCTTTTAGTATTGCAAAATGGACACATACTTTAGTAAAGCAAATTTGGAAACGAAAAGGGATAAAGGTAGAAAGCAAGATGATGATTTCTACCAAGAACTGGTTGAAATGGAGACTCACAATAGACTGGTTGAACGTGTACACAAACTGGAAATGGCCTTTCGAAATGAGATTGATGAAATACAGAAGCAGATGCACTTGCAAAAGGAAGAAACAGAAAAACTAGGAAGGGAGGTCAACAAGAAAGACACAACAATCAGTGAACTAACAGTGGAATTGAGTACACTTAGGAGGAAACTGAGTGAAATGGCAAGTACAGTAGTCAACCACGAGAGTATTATGGAAGAGTTCAAAAATGATACAGGGACAATTAGGCAAGTAAGCAGTCTGATAGACCAGAGCAGTGATATTGAGGAGAAGATAACACAGGTGAATGAAGCTACAAAAATGATGTGGAAACCACGTATGCTGAAATGGTGAAAGTAAAGAAAGACTTAGAAACAATGGTGGAAGAAAAAAGCATTAAAAAGAAAGTGAAAAGAATAATCCAAAACAATCCAGTTAGTCAGAGATTCATTAGATATCAACAAATCTATAGTAATCACTGGTATAGAAGTAAAAAACAAGATCTCAAGAGACAAAAAGGAGATAACAAATGTAATGAGTTTATTGAAAGAAGTATCAGAGGAAATCTGTAGTAAAGACATAGAGGAACACAAAAGGTTAGGGAAATACGAGAAAAGCAAGTCAAGACCTCTGAAGGTGACTTTCCAGAGTGTAAACACTGTGAAGGAGAGACTAAAAAATGCAAAGAATCTTATGGAAAAAGAGGAGTTCAAAAATGTATGGATAAAAAGATGCCTAACACAAGAGGAACTGGAATTACTGAAAGAGAAGAGGGAGGAAGCAAAAACAAAAAATGAGGGAAGATCAGAGGAGGAGAAGAACACATTTTTTTTTTACAAAGTAATAGGATTGCAGGTTCGAAAGTGGTACATAAACAGGAGGGAATAAAAAGGAGGAAGGTAGTAGAACCATGTCATGACAAGTATATAAACAAGATGATAAAGTTGATGTACTCAAATGTGGATGGAATGGTATCTAAATTATTAGAGATGAATGATTATGTCAGAGAAAATGAACCACATATAATATGCCTAACTGAAACAAAATTAACACCAAGGATATCAAATGACATACTAAACTTAGAGGAATATAATATATGGAGAAGAGATAGAAACTTAAAAAAAGGAGGAGGAATTATAATATTAACTAAGAAAAATCTACAAGTCAATGAAATAAAACTAGATATACCCTCACAAGTAGAGCTGATTGCAGGAAAAATCAACACATCTGAAGGGAAAATAATTGTAGCCAATATGTACAGACGTCGGAATAAGTTGGTTTCCTTTTCCGTGTTTGTAACACTGCTCGATTGAGAGGTATCCCCTCCCCCTCCCTTCCTCATGGTCCCACACTCCCACCCAACCCCCCCACTTTTATCTCCGCCCCATGACTCCACCCGGTACCCTCCATACTGTTGCTCACAGCCAGCTAGGGGTTTCTGTACTTCAAGCACCTCTCTAATTACGTGTAGTCCGAACAACTAATAAAGGAATAGTACAGTACATATAAACCAAGTTAGAAGATTTACTACACACACACACACACACACACACACACACACACACACACACACACACACACACACACACACACACACACACACACAGAAATAAATCTGCTGTGATTAAATATTGCGGTAGTAGACACCTCTTTTACACACACACACACACACACAAACGCACAGAGAGAGAGAGAGAGAGAGAGAGAGACAGACAGACAGACAGACAGACAGACAGAGAATTAGTCTTGTGATTAAATGTCACGGTAGTAGACACCTCTTTGACATACACACACACACACACACACACACACACACACAGAATAAATCTGCTGTGATTAAATGTTGCGATAGTGGAAACCTCTTTTACACACACACACACACACACACACACACACACACACACACAGATAGATAGATAGATAGATAGAGAGAGAGAGAGAGAGAGAGAGAAAGAGGAGTTACAAGGAAAAATTAGGATCTAAATAACTATGCAGCCCATACCGTGGAGATACTTCTTGTTTGCCTGGGAATGCATATCCAATTCACATTTATTCTAGTGTAAGATCCTGCCGATGAATCCCTTAAACTTCTCTACTGTAATGTTAACAACGTCCATGTTGAGTCAGTTCCACATGTGGAGCTGATCTTGCACATGAAAAAGTTTTCACGTAATTCCGCCGGTAATTTTTTTCATTTACAGCTCCCAACCATGGTTGTGTGCCGAGTCCGTGTTAAGAGTAAGCAACTTTCTATGTAATGATTGTGAAACCCAGGGGCGTACCTAGAGATTTAGGGGCCCGGGGGGCTAGGTTCATTGTGGGGCCCCCCCTCCAGGAGGGGGGCCCCGCAAAGAACCTAGCCCCCCTTATTCTCAAAACTTATCTAATATCTCAGCCGGGATTGTCGGGATGATAAACATATATATTTTTAAATATTAATTAAAAAAACTTATAAATTTTTAAGTTTTTTGGGGGCCCCCCTCAATTGGGGGCCCGGGGGGCAGTTTCAAACAGCCCCCCTGGCCCCCCCCCTCAGGTACGCCACTGGTGAAACCCATTCAGATTTTAAACACTGTAATGAGCTGACCCCGTTGTCTACGAGTTTCTACTAAAAAAGTCCCACAGCCCTCAGGCGAAACTGATACCTTAGTCTCCTGAACTCTTTTTAAGTCCATGTATGTCGACCAAAATTCCACAGTAACTGAGGAAGTGGCCGTATTAAGGAGATATAGACTGTGAGAACAATCTCTTTATTCATAGAGAGAGAGAGAGAGAAAGAGAGAGAGACTTGGAATGACAAGAACAATCAGGAGAAATAATGATAAAAAAAAGTGGGTGAGAGGAGAAACAAGCTGAGAAGAGGAAAACACGCAGGTGAAAAAATGGAACAATGTTATAGAAGTGACGCAGGGACGGAAGCGCGCACACACACACACACACACACACACACACACACACACACACACACACACACACACACACACACACACACACACTTTCTGAACATTTGTCGACTTGTCTGTGTACTGCCCCTCCCCCTCCCTCTCTCTCTCTCTCTGGATCCTTTGTTTCATCCCCAGTTTCCTTTTCCCTCCTTCCCCTCTTTATAGCAATCTGCTCAGTCCCTACCTTCCTCCCTCTCTTTCCTTTCCTTCGTCTCTCTTCCCCTCTGTCACTCCCTCCTTACCTCACTCTTCTTTCTTCCTCCCTGTGTCATAACTTTGTCTTACTTTTTACATCCGTTACATGTGTTATCTTTTTTTTTTCATTACTCTCTCCTTATTTCTTTACTTGTACTAAATCCATTTCCTTCACTGCTTTCTTTCCCCAGTAATAACTGCGCGCTCATTTTTCTCTTTTCTTTCTCCGTCTCTCCCTGTCACCCGAAATCTCTTCTTCCACTCCGCTCTTGCCACTGTCTTTCCCTCCCTTCCTTCCTCCCTGGCCCTTCCCTTGTCTTCCCTTCTTAACATCCCCTTCCTTTTTCTTGCCGTAAAAATTAACCTGTTTTCTTCCCACCCTTAATCTCTACTTTCCGCAAATTTGTCTAATTTCTCTGTTTCTCTCCCTCCCTTTTTACATGAATGTCATTCGTTTTACTCAGCTTCAATGCTTTCGTCTTATCCTGCTTAGTTCTTTCCCTGCATCCTTGCCAGAATAACACTTTTTTCCTACTCTCTGTTACACTGCCTTCTTTTCTAATTTTCCTCATTATCGTTCTCAGTATTCCGTTCCGTAGCTTTCTTTCCCACTTTCTTTTTTATTATCCCTGTTTCTGTGGTTGCTCCATGCCCATTTCCTCTCAGCTGTCTCCCCATATGTCTCTACTTCCCTGTCTCCCCGGCCTTTCGATTCACATCTCCCTTTTCTCTTTCCCTTTCACACTGCCTGTATCTCATTTCACCTCTCACTGTCACTTCTCACTCTCTGTCTCTTTTCTTAACTCTCGTTGTTCTTTCCTTGCCTCTCCCCTTTTTATTTTCTTCGTAACTGCCCTTTCACATTCCAAATTTTTCCATTCGCTCCCCCTCTGCGCCTGTCGCTCCCTGTCTTTTAACTCTCTCTCTCTCTCTCTCTCTCTGTATATGTGTGTGTGTGTGTGTGTGTGTGTGTGTGTGTGTGTGTGTGTGTGTGTGTGTGTGTGTAGTAAATCTTCTAACTTGGTTTATATGTACTGTACTATCCTTTTATTTGTTGTTCGGACTACACGTAATTAGAGAGGTGCATGAAGTACAGAAACCCCAAGCTGGCTGCTAGCGAGAGTACGGGGTCGGAGAGAAAAGTTGGGGGGTTTGGTGGGAGTGTGGGACTATGAGGAAGGGAGGGGGAGGGGATAGTTCTCCATCGAGCAGTGTTACAAACACCTTAGTCCACGGAAAAGGAAACGAACTTATTCCGACGTCTGTACATGCCACCCAGATCATACACATGGGAAAGAGACGAATATGAGGACCTGGCAGAGAGTACAATT
>NC_137055.1:20319514-20349514 GCF_032717465.1 Coenobita brevimanus
TCGACCATTTTTATCTTTCACTCCTCAGTTAACTTCTATATCACCCTATCTAATACGCTTTACCTCTTTCCAGGACATTTTCTTACATTCCGTCAACTTTAAACTCAAATTCTTTCCAAATTCCTTATCCACTCTGTTCTTACTCTCTCTTACTAATCTAGTCACCTCTCTCTTCCTTCTTTCAATTTCCTCCACGCCCTTGTTTCCCGTTCCCATCTACTCACTAAATGCTTTCTTCTTTTGCACCACAGCTTGCCTCACCTCATCATTCCACCATGCTGTTCCTCGCACCCCCTTTCATCTTCTCTTCACCACACACAGATTTTCACAAGCCACATAGATTTCTTCTGTGAATATCTTGCGCACACCTTCCACCTCCCTTATCTGCTGCAGTTCATATTCACCCTTATCCACTTCTATCTTATATTCTGATTTTTTCCATCCTCTCGCAACTATTGTACCCTCTCTGAATGGACTACTTCCTCCTGTCCTTCCCTCCTTCTGTTCCTCCATTGCATTTGAACCTTGACTTTCACCACCACCGTGTGGTGGTCCGAATGTCCATTCCTCCAACCTCTTTATGCCCTTGCATCTATTACACACCTAGTCATTTCATCTTGCACACACACATAATCAGTTATTCCCTTCCTTTCATTCAGTTCACCACCCACCCATCTCATTATTCGCCACGTATACTTGTGGATTATTTTGTGTCTAAATAGGGTTTGGGTTATCACCAACCCCCTCTAAGCACAAATGTCCACTAGAGCACTGCCATTCTCATACACTTCTACAGGCACACCCCACTCACCAACTAGTCCATCCACCTTCAAGTTCCGTACTTATCATTTGCATCTCCAATCAAAAACACTCATTCCTTTCAGACTTTTCAATGCATGCTTCTACATTTACCTAGAACTCATCTTTCACTCTACTTGCGCGATCTTGTGTTGGTGCACGCACGCACACACGCGCGCACACGCACACACACACGCGCGCACACACGCACACACACACATGCGCGCGAACACACGCGCACAAAAGCGTACACGCGTACACACGCACACGCATACGTACACGCACACGCGCACAAGCCCGCACACGCGTACACACGCTTACGGGCGCACACACGCGCGCACACACACGCGCGCACACACACAAGCGAACACACGCGCACACGCACGCGCACAAACGCACACACGTGTACACACGCACACGCATACGTACACGCACACGCGCACGCGCACAAACGCGCACACGCACGCACACAAACGCGCACACGCGTACACACGTTCACGCACACAAACGCGCACACGCGTACACACGTTCACGCATACAACGCGCGCACACGCTCACTCTCACGCGCACATACATGCGCGCACCCCCCCCCACACACACACACAGACGCAGATGCAGACACTCTCTCTCTCTCTCTCTCTCTCTCTCTCTCTCTCTCTCTCTCTCTCTCTCTCCCACATTTGTAGTCCTACTTTCAATCCTACCCACACAGTCCCTGAGCCAACTGATCCATACTCTCTTATATTCTCCTTTCATCTCCTGCACACAACAATACACTCTCCTTCTTTTGCCATCATTCTCACCTACTCTCGTACATATACCCCATCCATATTCCCATCTCACACTCACACCTCTCCATTCATTCTCATTTGTCCACATATATCCACTTTTGCATCCTGAAGCACCTGGACAATCTCTCTTTCATTTACTTCATCATTCGCACCCCTTACATACCTTGTTGCAGTCTGTACAGTGTCCTTTGATTGGTCCTCAGTCGTCACCTGTTGGTCAATCCTGGTCCGAAGCTTCTTGTTTGTATACTGTATTTTGTTAGTTGTTTTCCAGGGAGGGTTACCAACCCTCGACAAACCCACTTGCTGTCACGTAAGGAACACGAGATGGTTATACGGTTACCGCCCAGCGTTGTAAATGATTTTCTGGCTTACAGGAAATCAATTGGCTTGTCACTCTGTGTAGAGCTACCCTAAAAAAGAGTAACGCTGCGCTAAGTGGGTGGATGATGGGCGTCCCCATCTACCACAAACCATAAATGACCATGAAAATATCAGGACATCCTTACATCCTCGATTGCACAATTTTAATAATGGAAACGCAGCTGCTCTCTGTGCCCTTTTTGCTAATCTTGAAGTGCAAGAAACGGTTTGCAGTTATTAAAACTTAATACTCTGACAGCTATAGGATTCACAAAGATGATTAGTCCATCTGGACTTGGTTCGAATTTAATACTAAAACCTGCGAGCATGTGTCATAACTTAATTCGAGATATATTTTAAAACATTCTGTTTCACTTATTTTCTCTGAAAAGAAAAGAAAAATAGCTGTCGTTAAGCAAATATAAGCACCCATTAATTTTTATAGCATAATGGGTTAAATTAAGTGCACAGACACGGGTGTTGATGAGGGTACCATTTTGCTACGATGGCGTCTTTATACTTATTTTGGTCTCTTTAAAAACTATCTAATTAACCCGCCCCGTCCCATCGATGTATGGATACGTTGCAACGTTTTCCATTTGCCAGTCCCGACGATGTACCGGGTTGTCGCGCAATTGCAAAGTGCATAATTTCCACAATTTTCAAATTTTGTGCTTGATTTTCAGTACGTATCGTCGCTTGACCTTCCCCTACCTGCCACCAGGCGGGGACACTCGGCGACCCCGTGCGACCCGCGCCCACCCGTGGCTCATTCATTCACCTGTTAGCAATGGTCCTGCTCGGACATGGCGAAGAGAGGTCTCTCAGAGGTCAAAATTCAAGCCGCCCTGGACGCCTTTACAGTCAACAGTGATTCCCCACTGGACGACGAGGTTGTTGACACAGACTATGTGCAGCCAGAGGAGGAGGAAACCACCAGCAGTGAAGAAGTCCCATCCCCCAGGAAGAGGCAGTATGTGACTTACCGTGCTGTTAGAGAGGAGCAGCCGGCCAAAAAACCACGTGCAACATCCTATGCCCAGCCCCAACGTGATGTGGAACCCGAATTTGATGACGAGGATGAGGACGAAGACGGAGCCGTGGGACGTGCTGCCACGTGGTACGGACGTGAGGTGATTACTCATCGTGGCCCCGAGCGCACACGATGTCAGACGAGCAGGTATGGGCCTAGTATTTTCTTTGGGGAGGTAGAAAGTGCCATGGAGGGAGTGGGGAGTGAAAGGGAAAGTGCAGGGAGGAGTATGGAAAGTGAGAGTGGCGTGAGTGAGTCATTGCTCTCCCTAGGTAGTGTGAGGCGGTGGGGTGTATCACGTGGGCGAGTGCGGGTGCATTCTGTATCACGTGGGGTTGTGATGGAGGGGGAAGGTGGGGAGGAACCACTCCCAAGCACGTCTTATGCTCCCCAGTATCCCCAAACACGTGGGCGAGTGAGAGTGCGTGAAAAATCACGTGGTGTTGTGATGGAGGGGGAAGGTGGGGTGGAACCACTCCCCAGCACGTCTTATGCTCCCCAGTATTCCCGAACTTCATCCCCACAGCCCCCTAATGTTCCTCAAGGCCGTAAGGGTAAGGGAAAGGGAAAGGGTAAAGGCAGAGGGAAGAGGAGTGAGAGTGGGGAAGCCCTCCACACTCCTTCTCCCCAACCTCCACCACCAATATCTCCTCCCCACCCAGACGAAGGCGGTGATGGGAATGATGGGGACGAGGGATTTGTGGGATGGAATAGGGAGGATGGGAGTGATTTTTCTCCCCTCATTCACCCCTTCACTGAGCAGGGGCGCGCTGGCTGCATTGCTCCCAGAATTCACCGTAATTCCACCAGGATGGATTTTTTCCACCTGTTTTTTAGTGAGGC
Source organism: Coenobita brevimanus (assembly GCF_032717465.1). Taxonomy (NCBI): domain Eukaryota; kingdom Metazoa; phylum Arthropoda; class Malacostraca; order Decapoda; family Coenobitidae; genus Coenobita; species Coenobita brevimanus. Next base: position 20,323,343 of record NC_137055.1, read on the forward strand.
ATTCGTGGAGCAGATTGTTGACCAAACCAACCTTTTTGCAAGCAGCCAGCGCCTTGAGAGTGAAAGATTGTGAACAAGGAGTAGGCATTCTGTCATGTATGATTACCCTGTCTCCCTTTCAGTTATGTTCCTATTTTTTGCCCTGGTCCTTTTGATGGGTATTATACGAAAGAACAGAATTCTGGCTTACTGGACAAGGGACCCTGTTATGCTTACACCAATATTTGGGCAAGTCATGAGCCTTAATCGCTTCCAACAAATTCTAAGTCGCCTCCATTTCTATGATGCTGATGATCCTGCAAATGCGAATGACACAGATAAGATGAGGCAAATTAGGTTGGTCTTTGATCACCCGAGGCAAACCTTTCGTTCGTCATTTTATCCCTATAGAGACCTCATCATAGACGAGAGTCGCGTGTTGTGGAGAGGTAATATTTCATTTAGGCAGTATATACCCAGCAAAAGGCACCGTTTTGGCTTCAAGATCTTTGTTATGTGTGATTGTAGGACTGGTTATGTGCAAGACATAGTCTTGTACACCAGTGCACAGACAGACATAATAGAAGATCGGAGTACTGGACTGTCGGAAGCAGTGGTAAAGACAATGATAGAAGACTACCTTCATCGTGGTCAGGTCCTCTACCTGGACAATTGGTACACTAGCCCTCTTCTCGCTCGTTATCTACACATGCGTGAAACGGGAGTCTGTGGAACCGTAAAGGTGAACCGGCGTCACATGGTCAAGGTAGGGCAGAAACTTGACAGGAATGAGGTTGTCTTCTTCAAAGCCAACAACATACTTGCAACTGTGTGGAACCATAATAGAGAAGTAAGCCTCTTGTCAACGGGTTCACCACCCCTTGATGCACCGTACTGATTCCGTTGATTACCGGAGCGAGAACAGGCGTCACATTTGGGAACCTGAGTGTGTCATGGACTATAACATAAACATGCGCCTGGTGGACCAGTCAGACTCCATGATATCGACGGTAGAGTGTGCCAGGACCACGATGAAGTGGTATAAGAAACTGTTCCTTCACTTGCTAGACATCACTGCTCTGAATTGCCACCACCTGCATGCCATGACAACAGGAGTTCGGGAAACCTTTGAAGGGTTTGTGAGGGAGCTCACAAGAGAGATGTTTGCATGGTATGCTGTCGAAAGGCCCCAGCATCGCACCCGCACTGCCCCTATTGCCCAAACTTCCCTGAGAATATCCGGCCGCCATTTCCCCACTCCTATCCCTCCCCAGCCAAACAGACCTAGGCCCCAACGCAGGTGTCACGTGTGTAGCAATTCCCGGGTGAGACTCACCACACAGAGGAAGGACACCCGCTATGAGTGCGTGGAGTGTGACGTGGGTCTCTGTATTCACCCATGTTTCAGCGAATATCACACCTTGATGCAATTCTAATATGGTGTGAATGCGATAGGAAGCTGAAACTATGAAGTTAATGCGACACACAGACGCTCAGTGAAATTATAAGTCCTGTTGATCTGAAAATATTTGTATAAATTGCATACAGGTATAACATAAGTGCAAAAATAGTATGTAAGTGTATAAATATGATGTAAGGGGAGACATACCTAGCTAGGGTTTTTTGATGCGATATTCTGTCGCTCAGTACAATAAATAAGGCCCGTAAATATGTAAATATTATTATGGGAAATGCAAACGGGTATAATATACGTTCAAATACAATACATATACTGAAATGTACAACAACGACTAATAAAAGTGTATAGGTTTATGTTGTATATGTCATGTGTTATAGTGTATTGTATCTATATTACAGTCGCTGATGATGTGTAAGGATACACGAAACGTCCTACGAAAAATGAAAATAAATAATTAATAAAATATAGTTACGACATGGATCTTGGACATATTATCTACAACCTGAATCATAGTGTAAAACAATGTGTAAGAAAACTCGAAAAGGTCAACAGAAAAATAGTGAACAATGGCTACGCCTTGGTCTTTAATGATTTTTGTATAAAAGAAAACATTCTGCCTAAATATACTAATATATATATATATATATATATATATATATATATATATATATATATATATATATATATATATATATATATATATATATTATATATATTTTTGGGGGGAGAGGGAGGGTAGGTGACCTCCCACTAATCACAAAGGGAGTCACGCTCCCAAAATATCGTTTTACGGATAAGAGTCCATTGTACAACATATACTGAGGATATCAGAGCCATAAGTGCCCTTCTATCACTATTTCTGAGATTTTTTTGTATTTAGTGAGGAAGGCTTACCCCCTAATATTATGGTTAAAAAATCTTGTATTAGGGAAAACCTCCATAGCGACTAGTCAAAATCACGTGGGAACCTTCAAATTCATCAAATGGACCAGGAGGAGCTAAAGCATGCATGGGCGTATTCACACACGCACGCACACACAACCTGAATCTAGCGCAACGGTATATGGTGCATTGCCGAAAATACCATCCTGCATCGCAGGAGTGATAAATAATTATTTAAAGCAATCTATCAATCAATAACCTAACCAGTTGTAAAAAGGTGATTTACCTAATTTACGTTTTCTTGCAACCTAGTTTGCTAATTCAGACACAGAACCACATGCAGCTTCAACTCATTTAATCTGAAGGCGTCTTTCATATGTTATTCTTGTGATTTTATTTTTCCAAACCCACTCACAAGATGTCAAGTAGTTTTTGCTGCCAACAGGAAGTACTCTGGAATATAATTGACTTTGCTTCTGCTGCACTTCTTTTCTAAATTGGTCTGAGGGAATTAGTAAACTTTAGGGATGACTGGGGTATTTCTGTTAGAGTAGAATATTTACATCGAACAAATAAAAACGGGGGCGAAGGACAATCTTGAACTTAAAAAGGTGTGAAAGTAGATTTTAAAAAAATAGCTACTTTGGCTATCCCTAGATGATTTCATTAGGTTTGGAAGACACTTTTCGAACTGTAGGGGTTAGATAATCATTGTTTCTTTACCCTCCACCTGACAAAGTCAGAGGAGAGTGTTTTTATCACTGAGATCAGTGGGTGTCCGTCCGCAGTGTTGGACGGCAGGGTAGCAGGGCGGCTGGCCGGGCATAAGGATTTCATTTCCGAGCCAGAACTCGGAAAGTATTCACTATAGGGTCATGAAACTTCACATGGTTATGTGTCTTATAGTGAACTGGTGCCTTTGGATAGGTACAATGCACTATACTAAGCAGTTTATTTGATAATGAGGAAGTAAAAATAAAAAATCCAGATATTTCAAAGCAACCTGCACAAAGAATCTGAAGTGCCCAAGTTATGTGTCCTCAAGGCATTCCCCTTACGCCCACCTCTAAAAGAAAAGATTGGAGGGCGAGGGCCATTATGCGCTTGGTAAGGTGAGCAGGGAGATGGGGGGGTATGTGCTTGGTCAAAGGAGGTTTTCATCAGCGTAGCACTGCATATGTTTTCATTACTCCAGATACTTTTTATCTTTAATTTACGAAAGTCTGACTGAAGATAGATAAATATATAATTCATCCTCTGACCTAAAGGGTTAAAAGACTTATATAATGGAAAATTTTGCAGGTGTTCTCATTAAGGCGAATAATTCTAAAATAATTCTTGAAAATGCACACGAACTTTATCTTTCAATCATTAAGAAAATTGGTATTATTTTCATTTCAGGCCATAATCAATCAGGGTATTCTTGAAGAGTCTCACTTGTGCAAATATTTTCTTCTATGACACTTTCGGCGGAAATCCGTAATACTGAAATATTAAACTATCTAGCGAGTTGGCGTCCAGCGTGAGTTACTTTACTCCAGCCAATCACTGGCTTAACTGCTGCCTGGCAACTCATTTTGTCCATGACATCTATGAGTGACAAGTTATCTTCCACTCTTGCCTTTTTTTTTTTTTTTTTTTTTTTTTTTTTTAAGTGAGGTCGATAACTAAGGTAAGGTTGGAATTTGTTATGGTTTAGTGCTGAATTACTTGATGTTAAAGTTAGTTTTTTTTTTTTTTTTTTTTATGATACTGGGTCAGAAAGGAACGTTTCGGACAGAAATGATGTTATAAACTGAACGAATATCATAGAAAAAAGAAAACCCATAGATTTATCGTCAGTTCAGTTATATGACGTAACGAGAAAACAATCACTCGCTCATCTCTAGGGATGCATTGTTATATCAGTGCAGTCTTCTCACGATTTAATGCATTTTAAAGAGAAGCTTATAAAAGTCGATTAATTAAGTGTAGCCTTTATCAACGTCGTCATTTCTAAACGTCCTTCCTAAGTTGAAATAAACAGCCTGATGGTGGCAAGAATACAGTAATATGTATAAACGTTATTGGTTCAAGGAGGAAGAAGTATCCAATGAGAAAACAGCCCCTATGGCTCGAGTCATACCATGTCAGAACACTACAAACTACTACAAAGGCACTGGGCCATACTAGGAACTTGGTCAAGTAGTCCGAGATGCAAGTCGCTGTTACAAAGAACCCAATTTCGATCCCCAAGCTGGGGCTAAAGTAGTCTTTATTTCGCTAAAACAGACTTTATTGATTTTCCATTAGACAATCAGCATGTTATAAATGAAAATGTGACATTTGGGAGGATACTGGGTCCCAGTGAACGGGCGATCAACTTTATGCCTGGAGTTGTGCAGATAAACACTTATACTTGGTATATCAGTACAATGGAGTGTAATTTAATTTAGTACAGTATAATGTAGTACAGTGTAGTACAGTATAGTGTGGTATAAAATAATGCAGCCTGTAGTATAGTATACTACAGTGTACCGCAGTAGTATAATGTAGTGTAGTGTAGAGTAGTACAGTGTCGAGTAGTACATCGTAGAGTAGCATGGTGTAGTAGTACTGTGAAGTGTAGTGAAGGGTATGGAGTAGTGTTGTGTAGTACGGCATAAATAGAACAGTATATTTAATGTAGTAGTATAGTGTAGTGTAGCAGTGTAGTACAGTGTTGGTGTATTGCAGTGGTGCAGTATTTTGCAGATGTGCAGTATTATGCAATGTAGCAGTATAGTGCACGGTAGCATAGTCTAGCGTAGTATAGTGTGCAGGAAAATGTTGTGTAGCAGTATAGTGCACGGTAGCATAGTCTAGCGTAGTATAGTGTGCAGGAAAATGTTGTGTAGTATAGTGTAGTATGGTGCAGTGTAGCATACCGTACTGTAGTGTAGCATTCTGTAGCATAGCACTGCACAGTGTAGTCCAGGGTGGTGTGGTGTAGAGTGGCATAGTATAATACTGTGTATAGTATAGTGTATTGTACAGTGTATTGTGAAGTGAAGCATAGGATAAAATAGTATAGTTAGTGTACAATACTGTATTGTGTATAGTATAAAGTAATATACAGTGTAGTATCGTATAGGATACTGTAAAATGTTTCATGTGTAGTGAATAGTGTAGTGTATAGTGTACAGTGTTTAGTGTATAGTGTGTAGCATATATTGTGTAGTGTATAGTAACAATTTATAGCGTAGCGTACAATGCAGTGCATAGTGTAGTGTGTTGCGCAGTGTGTATTATAGTGTGTGGTATAGTGTGTAGTCTGTAGTGTAGTTTAGTTAAGTACGTACTCTAGTGTATCATGTAGTGCATCGCGTAGTGCACGATGTAGTGCATAGCGTAGGGCACAGTGTTGTGTTTAGTGTAATGCATAGTGGAGCGCATGTAGTGTAGTATGTAGTGTAACGTGTTGTGCGGTGTAGAGTGTAGTGTGTAGAGTAGTGTGTAGTTCGATGTGGAGTGTGAAGTGTAATGTGTAGTGATGAAGCGTAGTGTAAAATGTAAAGAGTGATGTGTAATGTAGTGTGCAGTGTGTAGTGTATTGTGTAGTGTGAAATGTAGTGTGTAGTGCTCCATACCGTGTAGTGTAGTAGGTAGTGTAGTGTGCAATGTAGCATATTGAGTAGAGTGCAGTGTAGCTTAGTGTGCAATGCAGTGTAGTGTAACGTAGTGTAGTGTAGTGTACAATATACTTTATGGTGTAGTGTATAGTGTACTATACAGTGTAGTGTTTAAAAGTGTATAGCGTAGTATATAGTAGTTTAATAATAGCTCTTTCTGGCACCTTGCCAAAAACCTTTCTAACAACTTTACCTCTTAATCCTTCCCTCCTCTTTCCATTCTGTTGGTTATGTAATTATTTCATCTACTGAAAAAGCAAACATCTTCTCTCAGACTTTCTCCCCTGATTCCACCTTTGACGATTCTGGTTCTGTTCCTTCATCATATCCCCCCTATGACTCCCTCATTAATTTATGTATTTTCTGCCATCACTGTCCTCAATATTACCAAGGCATATGAGCATGATTGGGTCCCTCCTGTTGTCTTCATGAACTGTGTTTCTATGCTTACAACCTGCATAGGTAATTTCTTTCACCTTCTTTTTTCAACTTGTACCTTTCCTTCTTGCATAAAGTTTGCTCTCATTCAACCAGGCCCAATGTTGAGTGACCATTCCCAGCACTCTAACTATTGCCTAGTAGGTTTAACATCCAGTATTTCAAAAGTTTTTAAGTACTCATATATTCTTAAATTTAATGTATCCTTCCTATCACAACCTTCTTTCTGATCTTCAGTATGGGTTCGGCCAGGGACACTGCACTCGCGATATTCTCACCTACCTTTCAGACTCTCGTCACTCTCCTTGCGGGACTTTGGAGAAGGCTTTCCCATTACATTTGACTTCTCAAAGGTTTTCCATAGAGTCTTGCATAAATCTTTAATTTCTAAACTGTTCTCTTATGGTTTTTATCTTTCTATCTGTGCCGTCATCTCCAGCTTCCTTTCTCGTCATCCTATAGCTTCTGTTGTAGACGGCCAGTGTTCTTTTCCTAGAGCTAACAATAGTGTTGTTCCTTGGGACTCTCTCCTATCACCAACTCTCTTCCTTCCATTCATCAATGACCTTCCAAGCTGTACATCTAACTCTATCCACTCATACGCTGATGACTCCACCCTTCACCTTTCCATTTGCTTCCCTCAGCATCGATCTCAGCAGTTACTTCAACATACAAGGGATGAGGCTATAGCACACCTAATGTCTGACTTAGCTCTTATCTCCGATTGGGTGAGTGTAATCTTCGTGTTTTTAACCCCAGAAAGGTAACGTGGGATCCACTGGACTCCAGTCATTTTTTTTTTCTATATTACCAAAAGTCCTAAGCCCTGTCCTCCCCTCTAGTTTCCTAACTAGTCGAGTTGTTTAGCCCCTTAACCGCGGGGCGTCACTTTCGTGACGCTCGGCTACGATGGATCATACCGCGGGGCGTCACTTTTGTGATTCTGTGTTATTTTGAATTATCCCGGGCTCTCAAGTGGTGGCTTGTATCATATATCAGTACTGCCAATGTCCAACACTAGTCAGCACTGCAAATCTCATCTGTACTCCCATCCATTGTTGACATTTTAGCTATTTTAACCCCTTCCTGACTCCCCTCCCTACCTGCCCTCCATTACCCTCTCCTCTCACCTCCCACGCCGCGCTGCGCTACGGAAATTTCCCCCTTCTCTTTCCACAGATTTCATCCATTGAAATAAGCTCTATGCCCTATATTTTTACCCAATAATATTTCCCCCCCAAAAAAAGGTAAGTGATAGTGTTATACTCCAGAAATTGCCTAATTATCACCTGACAACACCTCACGTGCATTCATTCGCTACATTACCACGGTAATTTCCCCTTTGATTTATGCCTTGTAATCGATGTCTGTAATAAAAATATATATCAGAAAGGAAGGGAGAATCCTAATTGACATTTACAGTCACCTGGAACTACCTATTTCTATATTTATTGCCGAGATTTTCTACCTATAAAAAATTAGCATGTAAGTTAGCAGCAGTAAGCCTAAAGTGTCATTGTCAACCCTTCCCTTCTCAGATAATTTACCCCCTTCTTGACTCCCCTCCCTACTTGCCCTCCATTACCCTCTCCTCTCACCTCTCACGCCGCACTGCGCTACGGAAATTTCCCTCTTCTTTTTCCACAGATTTCATCCATTGAAATAAGCCCTATGCCCAATATTTTTACCCAATAATATATACCAAAAAAAAAAACAGGTAAGTGATAGTGTTATACTCCTGAAATTGCCCAATTATCACCTGACAAAACCTCACGTGCATTCATTCGCTACATTACCACGGTAATTTCCCCTTTGATTTATGCCTTGTAATCGATGTCTGTAATAAAAATATATATCAGAAAGGAAGGGAGAATCCTAATTGACATTTACAGTCACCTGGAAGTACCTATTTCTTTCTTTATTGCCGAGATTTTCTACCTATAAAAAATTTGCCTGTAAGTTAGCAGCAGTCAGCCTAAAGTGTCATTGTCAACCCTTCCCTTCTCAGATAAGCCGCGGCATTTAGTTCCTTGTCCTCCACTGCAGAGACAACATGTCGCACTTGCGCCCCGCCATTCCTGCCGCTTCTGCACCCATTGCAAAGGGCCCCGTGACCTCTACCCCCAAGAAAAGTGTTGAGGCAAGCAGGAAAGGCCTCAGTGACTCTGCAGTGGCACGAGAACTTGCTGAATTGTCGATGATAATAATGGACAGCGATTTTGACGATTCCGATGAATCGTGTGATGAGCCGGGTGAACTTATCGCGCCAGAAACAGCGACAACAAGTGCTCCTACCAGTGAATCTGTGTGTAGCTCCAAGGGAAAGGAGCCTTTAGTGCAGGAAGGAAAAGAATTTGGGAAGGGAGTGAAAAGGCGGCGTGTTAGCCCCAGAACAATGCCCCCACGTGACCCAGCCCACCATGAGTCACGAGATCATTCACCTCCCCGTTCCCCAAGCCCCGCTTTACTCATCTCGTCATCATCGTCGGCTGAGTTATCTCCGGAGTCTTCGTCGTCGGAGTCACCACCAGCATCAACAGTGAAGGCCGGCCGTAGAGGTAGAGGTAGATCTAAGAGAGTGAGAAGTAGTGTAGCTAGTAGGGTAAGGGCTGCTAGTGCTGTACGGCAACCTAGGGTCAGTGCGAGTGACCTTGACCGTGATAAGCCTCCCTCTCAGCCAACCTCCACCACCACCACCACCACCATCCCTCCACCGCTACGCCAGGGAATCCTGGACGCCTTCGCGTGGACGGAAGGGTCAGATTTTGTCCCCGAAAACCTGATTTTCGATGAGAGCTCGTCAGGAGTTCAGCCTGCCTTCACTATGGACGAAAATGCTGAGTGTGTCGACTACCTTTTGGCCTTCCTAGATGACGAAGTCATGCAGCACATATGTGATGAGACTAACAGGTTCGAATCACAACGTGCTGCTAGTGGTACAGGTGCAGCCAAGATGCAACAGTGGACCATGCTGGGAATGCAGGAGCTGTATGTGTTCTTTGCCCTCATGCTTCTTATGCCACACTCCAAGAAGCATGAGTTGGAAGAATACTGGTCCATGGACCCCTTACTACCCTCACCGACCTTCAACAAGTACATGGCCAGAGATCGCTTCCGGAACATCATGGGAAACCTGCACTTTGCCGATAATGATGTACCTTCCCAAACCGACCCACTCTGGAAGATCCGGGAGATTCTGAACAGAATGAAGGATAAGTTCATGTCATTCTTCCACCCATTTCAGAAGGTTGTCATTGATGAGTCCTTGGTTCTGTTCGGAGGACGTCTTCGGTTTGTCCAGTACATTCCAAGCAAATGCCATCGCTTTGGAATTAAGTTCTTTGTACTGTGCGACTGTAAGACGGGGTACATCCTTGACTTCGTCATCTATTCAGCCAGCACTGTCGATCTCGATAAAACACACCCCCTTGGCTTCTCAGGCTGTGTAGTGAAAGTGCTCCTAGAAAAGTATTTTGGTGGGAATCATGTGCTGTATACAGACAACTACTATACAGCACCGAAACTTGCCAAATACCTTTCTGAGCACGGCATTGGCTCCTGCGGCACTGTCAAAAGTAATCGTGCCAACTTCCCCAAATTCCCAGAGGCAGGAAACTCGCAGCGAGGAGACGTGCACCTTTCGCAAGTCTGAGAAGATGCTGGCAATACGGTGGCATGACAAGAGAGTCGTGCACATGCTCACCACCGTACATAAGGGGGAGATGAGAGACAGTGGGAAGGTCGACCGTAGGACAGGCGAACCTGTGATGAAACCTGATGCTATGTTGGACTATAATATAAACATGCGGCTGGTGGACAAGTCCGACATGATGATTGGTGAGATCGACTGCCTCAGGAAGAATACTAGGTGGTACAGGAAAGTTTTTCTGCATCTCATAGATATGACGATGCTGAACGCCTTCATCCTGTACAAGATGAAGGTAAAGCCACCCAAGTCCTTCTCCCTGAGGTTGTTCGTCAGGACTTGTGTCCAGCAGCTGCTGGAAAAATATGGTAAGGTGCAAGCAGCAACCCCAAGGCGCCATCCAGTTACACTTCCCGACCGACTTGAGCAGCGGGCGTATATGGATCGGCACAGACTTGAGCTAATGCCTGCCACAGGGAAAAGGAAGGCTGCGATTCGCAGGTGTCAGGTATGTGCGCATACCACACGCCGCACACCTGAGCATAAACGCACCTCCTGGCAGTGCGCTGAATGCCAGGTTCCCCTCTGTGTAACCTGCTTCTTCGATTATCACAGCCAGAAGCAGTTCTAACAGTGCAAGTGTGGAAGCAGAATTATTTGGAAATAATGTGTAAATAATGTGTAAATAGCAGGTGAAAGCAATGGATGTTCAGTTCATATGATTGAACAGTGTACTATAGTTTCATCTTACTGAAAGTGACGGTGAATAACATATTGTAAGTAAAATAGAAGGGTAAATATTGAAAATAGAATAGAAAATGTAATTAGTAATGTAAGTAATTAGTAATATAAGAATATGAGTAAAAATAATTTATGTTATAACAGTGAGAGTGAATCCGTGGCTCTCTACGTATTTTACTGACTGAAAAATAGAATGACTTCAGTGACAATAAAATAATATGACTGAATGAAACTTATGGAGAAAGACTCCAGATATATATAAGTGTGATATAGTAATAGAAATATAAAGTGTGAGGGGTTTTATGAATAATAAATGACAGAGTGCCTAGAGCGAACTAGCGCAAGTGCGGCGATCAGACGCGCTCGTAATTTCCATTGCTTTCACACTGTTTTTTTTTTTAGTATGGATCCCAAACTACTTGAAAATGGTAGAATAGTGTTTATAGTGTTTGTATCTGGCTGTGGTAATCATATAACGGGTTGTCGGGAAGTGTAAAGTGGAGACTTAGTTACCCTACTTCAGAGGTCTCCACAAGTCCTACGGAAACCGACGAAGGCTCAACAATCATTCCAGGAGAAAGCTGAAGGTATGTGCTATAAGCATATATAATTTTATTATTCTAGGACTAATAACTGATTTTTAGCAAATATTTTTTGAGAGTCTGTCGGAGCCCAAATAACCCCGCGGGACACGCAAGTAATTGGTAAACAAGCCCGCGGTGTAGGGGTTAGGGAGATAATGGGGTCATTCCTGGATCTGGCACCGATTTTGCACTTGAGAGCCATTGGGTTCCAACTGACCCCTGGTTACCGTTTGTGTAGGATATAGCAATGACTGCAGTGAGCTCCAGGTGAGATAAATTCCATGGATTATCGTTCAGTGTACCTCCTAAATACCTTAACAATTATATTTGTACCCTAGACTTACGTAAAACGTACGTTGGATGTCCATGTGATGTGTTAGGCAAATAGTTTGTCATTATTTTGTTGTACTCACATCCTTGTAAGATTATTTTTTACATGGATTACCATTCTGTCTACGTTTTAAATATAAGTATGCTGACTTATATGGAATCCAATGTTTCTATAAGAAGTAAGATGTATATTACCATGTGATATGTCCTTTGAAACCTACAAAAATGTGAATTATTTGTTATGCCATTTTTGACTTCCTCGTTTGTACCTGTTTTTTATTTGCTTTGTTTCTTCTTTTCTTTATGTTTGATCATAGATGTCCAAATGAGAACCACTAAAAAGAAGATTTTACTTTTAGTTTTTGGAGAGCAGAGGTTAGAATTAGATTATGCAGATTTTTCATACTTTTTCTTAAAAATTGTAAAAAAATGTATTTTCCATTAAAATTTCCTCACTCGGTCTTAAACCAAAGAAAATAGTTTAAGTTACTTTTATCCCATAGTTGATGCAATAAGACTAATGTACCCAGTCAGCTTGTTCCTTGAAAGCAGTGATAAGAAACTGAAGTGAGCATGGAAGAGAAAAAGTTTCTGCATGACATATTTGATACAAACTCTAACGTATGGAAGTGAAGCTTGGACTTGGTTGGAGGAAAGAAAGTCAAGAGTGAGAGCAGTGGAAATGAGTTATTTCAGAGGAACATGTGCAGTCACATGGAGAGAGAGACTGATAAATGAGGAAGTGAAGGAGCGTTGTGATGTGGATGTGGATGTGATGGGAAGCGTTAGGAGAAACACACCGAGGTGGTTTGGCCATGTGGAGAAGATGGAGAGTGAGAGACTGACGAAGAGAGTGTATGTGAGAGAAGTGGAGGGGGGGAGAGGGAGGGGAAGGCCAAGGATGAGATGGAGGAATGGAGTGGAGAGGTATATGAGGGGGTGGGGTGTGAGCTAGGAGCAGGGCAGTGAAATGGTAGGCAACAGGACGACATGGAGGCGATTTTTCTGTGGCCACCCCTTACGGAATTAAGGCGTCTGGCTATACGTAGATAGATAGATAGGCAGAGTCAACCCTCGCATAACGAGGTATCAAATAACACGGATTTGTACTTATGCAATCACCTGTAGTGTGACCAAAAAATTTATACCATTGTCACAGATATACATACCGCAGTGAGATGTCAGGCGTCGGAGCTCAGACAGTCCACCGAAAGTTATATGTCGTGCGTGATGACGTCAGGCTAGCGGTGCACTGTGATTGGTAGCATGACGTCACATCCGTATGTATCCCCATTGGCCGATGGTGACGCCCTCCAATGCTATTTGGTGGACAGTGACTACAGAGAATGGGGTCTGAGGGTGCCGGGGACAGCGAGTGTGGCCAGCAGAGCCAGTCAGGATAGTGACCTAAACCTTATTATACTGGTCTCTAGGAACCGTTCTTATATACTTTTGAAAACTTCCTGTGTATGAGTACCAGAGTGAATGTTAGTAGGGTGCATAAAAAACTCAGCTTGTACATCTTTCAACCCGAAAAAATCTTCTGCAGGAGTATCTTTTGATTTTTAACAATATCCAACTCAGTCTTGCATCTTCTTTAAACATAACTGGGGTTTCTTTCTCTCGGGATTTATCTTGGAAAGATCATATTACATCTCTTGTAAAATCATCTTCCAAGACATTGGGTGTGCTAAGCGGATCTCGTACCTTGTCTACTCCTACACAATTGACTTTATTCACGAGTTTCATTCACTCCTGTGTAGAGTACAACTCGTGTGGGGAGGCTCCCCACGTACAACTCTTCTCAACAAGGTGGAGTCAAAGGTTTTTCGTGTTATTAACTCTCCTCCTGTTACTGGCTCCCTTCAGCCTCTGTCTCTTCACAGCACTGTTGCATCTTTAGCGCTTTTCTATCGCAAAGTCAATGGTCACTGCTCCTCTGAACTGTCTTTTTCCGTCCGTGTACCACTACACCGGGCACACACCACCCATCTAGCAAAAAGCTCTCATCTCTTTTCTGTCCAACACTCCAATGCAAGAGTTAACCGCTTCTTCCAGTCCTTCATGTATGCAACATGTCAACTTGGAACTGTCTCCCTCTGTGTACTTCCTGCTGCCTAAGATCTCCAGTCTTTCAAACTCAGTGTATCCAGGCATCTCGAAATTAAATCATGAATTCAGATTTGTTATTTTGCTTTTTTTTTTTTTTTTTTTTTTTCGGGAGAACAATTTTGCTGTCTCCTGGTTGTTGGTTCCTCTTTCTTGTATTAAAAAAAAAAAAAAGTGTACTGTACTCGTATAGCGTAAAGTGTAGTATATAGGGTGAATAGTGTAGTGTAGCGTATAGTGTTGAGTAGGGTGTAGTGTATAGGTATAGTGATTATATAGTGTAGCATATATTGTACAGTGTAGTGTAGTGTATAGTGTTGTGTATATCATATAGTAATATACAGCGCAATGTATAGCGTAGCGTAGTATATAGTGTAGAATATAGCAGTGAAGTATACCGGTATAGTGTATATACAGTGTAGAGTGCAGAGTTTAGAGTATGTTGCATAGAGCAGTGTTTTGTGTGGCATATAATGTGGTTTAGTGTTGTCTATTGTGTAGTCTATAGTGCAGCAGAAATGCAGCGTAGTGTAGTGTACAACGTAATGTGTAGCGTACTGTAGTGCATAGTGTAGTGTAAAGTGAAGTGTTGTGCATAGTGTAGTGTAAAGTGAAGTGGTGTGTATAGTACAGTGTAGTGAAGTGTTGTGTACTTTGTATAGTGCAGTATTGTGTATAGTTTAGTGAATTGTGTATAGTGTAGTGCGTGAACTGCATTATACAGTGCATAGTGTAGTGTAGTGCGTGTAGTGCGTTATACAGAATAGTGTTGTGTATATTGTCATGTAGTGAATAATGTAGTATAGTGAATAGCGAAGTATAGTGTGTAGTGTAGTATAGTGTAATATAGTGTATAGTGTAGTACGGTGAACAGAGTATAGTGTAGTGTATAGTGTATTGTATAGTATTGTGTAGTGTACTGTATAATGTATCGTATAGTATTGTGTAGTGTACTGTATAGTGTATTGTACTGAAATGCACAGTGTAATGTACAGTGTAATGCATAGTATAATGTGTATATTACAGCGTATAGTGTAATGTACTGCACTGTAAAGGTAAATATAGTATATAGTGTATAGTGCATTGTATAGTATAGTATAGTGATGTTTATTACATTGAAAAATGTAGTGTACTGTATATTGTATACTGTATAGTGTAGCTTATAGTGTATAGTGCAGTGAACTGCATTGTAAAGTTGAGTAATATATTGCGCAGTGTACAGTATAGCGTAGTGTACATAGTATAGTGCAGTGTATAGAGTAAATCAATGTATAGTGCAGTGTAGTTCAGTGTATAATAGTGCAGTTCAGTGTATAATGTAGTGTTGTGTATAGTGTGTTGTGTATAATGTTGTGTGTACAGTGTAGTGTGGTGTATAGTTCAGTGTGGTGTATAGTGCAGTGTGGTGTATAGTGCAGTGTGGTGTATAGTGTAGTGTGTACAGTGTAGTGTTGTGTATAGTGTAGTGTTGTGTATAGTGTAGTGTTGTGTATAGTGTAGTGTGGTGTATAGTGTAGTGTGGTGTATAGTGTAGTGTGGTGTACAGTGCAGTGTGGTGTATAGTGTTAGTATGATGTATAGCGTTAGTGTGATTAGTGTTAGTGTGATGTATAGTGTTAGTGCGATGTACAGTGCAGTGTGGTGTACAGTGCAGTGTGGTGTACAGTGCAGTGTGGTGTACAGTGCAGTGTGGTGTACAGTGCAGTGTGGTGTACAGTGTAGTGTGGTATGAAATTAGTTTGGTGTATAATGTAGTTTGTGTTTTGTTTGGTGCATAGTGTAGGGTATGGTGTAGTTTATAATATACTGTGTATTGTATAGTGTACTCTATAGTGTAGTGAAGTGTTTAGCTCACATTGTAGTATACAGTATATTATAGCGTATTGTGCAATGTACTATATGATGTAATGTATAGTTTAGTAGAGTATACTGTACTGTATTGATGTGTAATGTGTACTGTAGTGTGTAGTAGCCTACAGTGTAAAGTATATATAATACAGTGTATAGTATAGCATATTGTATAGTGTAGTACAGTGAATAGTCTAATACATAGCGTAGTGTAGTGTGCAGTGTAGTGCACACTGTAGTGTCGTGTACCATATAGTGCACTGTACTCCGTAATGTATTACAGTGTCTAGTGTATTGCAGTGTCTAGTGTATTGTAGTGTGTCTAGAGTAGTGTAGTGTGTCTAGAGTAGTGTAGTGTATCTAGAGTAGTGTAGTGTATCTAGAGCAGTGTAGTGTATCTAGAGCAGTGTAGTGTAGTGTGTCTAGTGTAGTGTAGTGTATCTAGTGTAATGTAATGTGTTTAGTGTAATGTTTTATGTAGTGTAGTGTCTAGTGTAGTGTAGTGTACTGTGTCTTGTGTAGTGTGTCTACTGTAGCGTAGTATGTCTTGTGTAGTGTAATGCTTTGTGTAGTGTAGTGTGTCTAGTGTAGGGTCGTGTGTCTAGTGTAGGGTCGTGTGTCTAGTGTAGGGTCGTGTGTCTAGTGTAGGGTCGTGTGTCTTGTCTAGTGTAGGGTCATGTGTCTTGTCTAGTGTAGGGTCATGTGTCTTGTCTAGTGTAGGGTCATGTGTCTTGTCTAGTGTCGTGTGTCTAATGTATCGTAGTGTATCTAGTGTAGTGTAGTGTGTCTAGTGTAGTGTAGTGTGTCTAGTGTAGTGTAGTGTGTCTAGTGTAGTGTAGTGTGTCTAGTGTCGTGTAGTGTGTCTAGTGTCGTGTGTCTTGTCTAGTGTCGTGTGTCTTGTCTAGTGTCGTGTGTCTTGTCTAGTGCCGTGTATCTTGTCTAGTGCCGTGTGTCTTGTCTAGAGTAGTGTGTCTAATGTATCGTAGTGTATCTAGTGTAGTGTGTCTAGTGTAGTGTAGTGTGTCTAGTGTATCTAGTGTAGTGTAGTGTATCTAGTGTAGTGTAGTGTATCTAGTGTAGTGTAGTGTATCTAGTGTAGTGTAGTGTATCTAGTGTAGTGTAGTGTGTCTAGTGTAGTGTAGTGTGTCTAGTGTATCGTAGTGTATCTAGTGTAGTATAGTGTATCTAGTGTAGTATAGTGTATCTAGTGTAGTGTAGTGTATCTAGTGTATCGTAGTGTGTCTAGTGCAGTGTAGTGTGTCTAGTGCAGTGTAGTGTGTCTAGTGTATCGTAGTGTGTCTAGTGTAGTGTAGTGTGACTAGTGTAGTGTAGTGTGACTAGTGTAGTGTAGTGTGACTAGTGTAGTGTAGTGTGACTAGTGTAGTGTAGTGTGACTAGTGTAGTGTAGTGTGACTAGTGTAGTGTAGTGTGACTAGTGTAGTGTAGTGTGACTAGTGTAGTGTAGTGTGACTAGTGTAGTGTAGTGTGTCTAGTGTAGTGTAGTGTGTCTAGTGTAGTGTAGTGTGTCTAGTGTAGTGTAGTGTGTCTAGTGTAGTGTAGTGTGTCTAGTGTAGTGTAGTGTGTCTAATGCATTGTAGTGTGTCTGGTGTAGTGTAGTGTGTCTAGTGTAGTGTAGTGTGTCTAGCGTAGTGTAGTGTGTCTAGTGAAGTGTAGTGTGTCTTGTCTAGTGTAGTGTGTCTTGTCTAGTGTAGTGTGTCTAGTGTACTGTATTGTAGTGTGTCTAGTGTAGTGTAGTGTGTCTAGCGTAGTGTAGTGTGTCTAGTGTAGTGTAGTGTGTCTAGTGAAGTGTAGTGTGTCTTGTGTAGTGTAAGTGTGTCTTGTGTAGTGTAAGTGTGTCTTGTGTAGTGTAGTGTGTCTAGCGTAGTGTAGTGTGTCTAGTGTAGTGTAAGTGTGTCTTGTGTAGTGTAGTGTCTAGTGTAGTGTAGTGTGTCTAGCGCAGTGTAGTGTGTCTAGTGTATTGTAGAGTGTCTAGTGTAGTGTAGTGTGTCTAGTGTAGTGTAGTGTGTCTAGTGTAGTGTAGTGTGTCTAGTGTAGTGTAGTGTGTCTTGTGTAATGTAGTGTGTCTAATGTAGTGTAGTCTGTCTTGTGTAGTGTAGTGTGTCTTGTGTAATGTAGTGTGTCTAATGTAGAGTGTCTAGTGTTTTGTAGTGTGTCTAATGTAGTGTAGTGTGTCTAGTGTTTTGTAGTGTAACTAGTGTAGTGTGTCTAGTGTAGTGTGTCTAGTGTGGTGTTTTTGTGTCTAGTGTGGTGCTGTGTGTCTAGTGTGGTGTAGTGCAATGTAATGTAGTTTGTAGTGTAATGCAGTGTACAATGTAGTGCACTGTGTAGTGTGTGTAGTGTAGTGTCTAGTGTAGTTCATAATGTAGCGTAATGAGTATTTTATAGTGCAGTGTATATTATATATTGTAGTGTATTATATACTGTACTGAAGAGAAAGGTACATAGAATGTAGTGTTGTGTAGTGTATAGTTTATAGTTAAGTGTATAGTGCAGTAGAGTGTATGATGTAGTACAGTGTATCATGTAGCGTATAGTGTAGTGCAGTGTATAGTGAATTGTAGTGCAGTGTATAGTGCAGTGAATAGGGCAGTGTATAGTGTTTTGTGGAGTGTTGTGTATAGTGTGGTGTGGAGTGTTGTGTATAGTGTGGTGTACAATGTAGTGTATAGTGTGGTGTGCAGTGCATTGTATAGTGTAGTATTGTAGTGTAGTGTATAGTGTAGTGTTAAATGTAGTGTTAACTGTAGGGTGTAGTGGTGTATAATTGTGTAATGTGTAGTGCAGTGTATAGTATATAATCCATAGTTTATAGTGTATAGAATAGTGCAGAGTATAGTGTTCTGCAGTGTATTTTCTAGCATAATGTGTAATGTAGTGTTGTATATAGGAAGCTTAGTGTGGTGTCTACGAAGTGTAGTATTTAGTGTGTAAGGTATAGTGTGTAGTGTGTAGTGTATAGTGTGGTGTATAGTATAATGTGTAGTATAGTGTATAGTGTGGCAAAGTTTACGATACAGTGTATGGTACAGGGTATGGTACAGTTCAGTGCAGTGAAATGTAGTGTAACGTCGTGTAGTGTTATGTAAAGTGTGGTGGTGTGTTTATTTTGGTGTAGCTGTGTGTGTGCGTGTGGCCTTGTTACTTAGTATGGACGCTGTGTAACACGAAGAAAGCTTTGAGCTTCCTCTACAAGCTGACAACAGTTGATCTACATCTACAGTCTATATTTAATTTGACATGGTAGGTATTCAATAACCTGTTACTGATCGATTATTTTGCATGCGCAGAACATGAGCTATTGTGTTATTTTACGTCATTCTAATATATGCATAGTTTGCATCAATAAGATAGATGACACGAAGTGTAAATTCGAGATGAATCTCGCTGAGGAAGAAATTCATTAAATATATGATCATATCTCCCTAATTGTACTGCTGGGTGAACAGGGACGAGGGGGATGGGAAGGGCACGAGAACTAAATGCACCAGTCTGACAAGTCTGAGGATGTTGACTCTTCCAGGGTAACGATAGCTCTAGTAATCTATACTAGCTTACATTAGACGGTAAATATACGATTTACTTTAAGCAGCGGAAAGACCTAACCAGGTCAGTTCATATTCCTCCAGTTTTTTTTTTCTATATTTTTCTGAAAATTTCAGGTTGGTAAATGTTCTTTTCCTGCTGAATTCCCCCCCCCCCACAACTGTTATAATCACGTTTCTCAACCTATATCAACAATTGTTTGTTTTGGGGGTTATGGAAGAGACTTACACAAACATACTTAAATGTACCCAAATTCATTATTATTATTTTTTCTTCTCATGCATATGTTCAGTGTCAGATTTCACCACTTTCTGCTGACAATTGCAGACGTGTACCGCCCTCAAGAGTTGGGCAGGTTTCTATTTTCGAAAGAAATCAATGGTACTAGTGGATTTCGTTTCCCGCTTTCCAACTGGAGATTAGGTTAGGTCAGGTTACGGAAAGTTAGGTTAAGCTAAATTGTTAGGTACAGCTATGCTAGGTTTAGCTGCTAGGTTAGGTGTGGTTAGGTTAGGTTAGCTTCTGTACCGGCAGGTTAGTCTAAGTTACTTTGTTAGTTGATGGTGATTTATGTAGGATTTGGTCATACATGGATATGTTATGTTATTTGAGACTAGACTGGAATATATTTCACTTCCTTTTATAAAAGTTGGGGAAGTTCTCATCTATCGTGATTTCTGATGGAGTACTGAAAGACGCCCGGGACGCTAAGCCGCGAAAAAAACAGTCGCTTCCACCAATACGCTGAAGAATCAAACAAGGGTTGATACAGCGGAACATAACTGAAACAACGGGGAAATAGATTTAACAAGAAATGTTCTAGTACCACCCCAGAAAAAAACACAAAAATATAACAGATTACCAGGAAGGAGAAGAGCTATTTGGTAAGGTGCTTCTGCTGCTTAAAGCAAAGCGTATATTTACCCACTAGATTAATATATCTGAGAATGATTCGCAGGAATCTGGGTAAATCATCATTGTCACCATTAATCCTTTCATGGCTGTGCGACGTATAGTACTGTATTTCAGCTCACACCAGACGATTTAATATAGTTGGGAGGGAAACATACCTGTATTAACTTTTGACCACTTACGTTGATACGTCGTGGCAATAGAGGTGAACTGTGGCAGAATGCTGATGGTTCATAGTAGTGTGTTACAACCAGGTTCCCTGTTGTAATGCTGAGTGAACTGAGAGAAAGGAGATGCACAAAGTCCACCAGTGTGACCGGCCCAAGCTTACTGGTGGCTTGGTGGACGTGGGAGGAACTGAGGATGGTGTTGATGGTGAGAAAGTCAACTGCTCACAAGGTTCGAACGACACGGGGAAGTTCCGTAGCCAGGATTCACAACCACACTGCTATAGTTAGCGTGGATTTACATTTGGCGAACGAACGTCGACAAGTTCTGTCGAAAAAGCAATCGTGAACGTTCGTGAACGAACTTGCTATTTATGCTGCAGTGACCGACTGCTGCCAGGGGAGTAGGGGTATATCGAGTTCTACAAACACAGTGCTCCTCTTTGCTGAGCCGTTCAAATCAACATCAACATATAAATAATGAAATACGTTTACATCATTGCACATAAAGTAACATATGTTATTGTCTGCAGATTCTGCGCGTATAAGTATAATAAGCAAATTCTTAATAACCTTGATACAATTAAGCTGGCATTAAAAATTCTCCCCTTTTCCCCAGTCGCGTTTTGGGCAAGGAAAGGACCAGTGTGCACCCTCCTACCTTGTGATTTTTGTTAAGGGATATTATTTCAGTGCAACTGTAAACAGAAACAATGAATGCAATCTAATTCCACTTCATACCTGAACGAGATAATACAATGGTATTACGTTTTCTTACCCGTAACTAATAAAAAATGCTATATCAGTATAAGTCTAGAAACCCTTCTATTTCATGAATTCATCTCTCTCCAACTGTGTTTCTTGCCATCTGTATCATAATCACACTTCTCTTAGTGCGCTCCCAAGTTGGGTGTGCCTTAGCAGCAGCGGTATCAATATGCTTCTCTCAGCAGCCCTTTTATTACAGTACTGGTATGTCACAATATCCATTTAAATCATCACAAGTGGCCCAAAAACCATTAATAATCGTAGCAGTCGAGTTCAAGAGCTCTACAACAGTACAGATACCATGTTTGCAATACTGATTCCCATCCAGCATAACAGAGTAAACGAAATATTTTCCCAAACATTTTAATAATAAACATATGTCCCTCCTCACCTTGCCCTACAGTGGGAAAGGGGGTCCGGATGATGATGATGAATATATGTCCCTGTTACAACAGCTATTATTATACAATAGTTCCGTAATGCGCGCGCGTGCGTGCATGCGTGTGTGTGTGTGTGTGTGTGTGTGTGTGTGTGTGTGTGTGTGTGTGTGTGTGTGTGTGTGTTCTTACCTAATTCTTACCTAATTGTATCTTTACAGGAATGAGTCAAGCTCGTACTGTCCCGTGTCTTAAACCATATTTATCGTACATATCCTTAAATTTGTGAATTGTTTTGGCACACAGTATTTCATTTGGCAGTGCATTCCACTGATCAATTGCTCTATTTGGGAAACTAAATTTCCTTACGTCTTTATCACCTCTCTTTTTATGCAATTTTTTGCAGTGTCCTCTTGCTGATGCTTCCCCATACGTTAAGTAATCATTTATGTCTATTTTTTTCTTCCCTGATATGCATTTATATAGCATAATCATGTCACCTCTTTTCCTTCTTTCCTGTAGTGTTGGTAGATTCAGTTTATTTAGTCTTTCTTCATAGCTTAGATCCCTTAAGCTTGGTACCCATCTTGTAGCGGCCCTTTGAACTTTTTCAATCTTGTCTATGTGTTTTTTGAGATGAGGACTCCAGACTACTGATGCATACTCCAGGGTTGGTCTGATGATGTTATTATCTTTCTTAGCATGTCTTCATTTATGTGTGTATACGCTATTCTCATATTGGCAAGCAGTGTATACATGTTCCGTACCTTCTCACTGATGTGGTCAGTGTGTGTGTGTGTGTGTGTGTTGAGGGAAGCATGGGCACCACTGCTTACTAATTGTTGCTTACCTTTGCCAGTATGGTAATATGTGAGGCAGATCCACCTGTTGGGAGACCAAAGCACTACTCCCCTGGTTGTTATGGGTTTCACTGACAGATGTCACTATGTTAATCCGAAGCGGCTCTTTACGACTTTTGTACTACAGTGTACAGTCATAAACAAAAACTGTCGTTACCCCCAAGATGTTCGATGCGAAACGAACGTTAGCTGGGCTATGTGGGCGGGTCCTTGCTGTTCGTCCCTCCCCTATCTAGTGTTGCCATATCACAATCCCATTACAAGAGTTGGAATAATAAGCAAGAATGAGCCGTATGGCGAGGAAATATACAGGACGTGTTTGCGTTACCCCGAGCGCACCGCCGGGGATTAATAATGAAACTTGGCACGTTTATTATTTTCCTACTATTCAACACTTATCGTCTATAGAATACAACAAATAAATTATTTTGAAGGGTATTAAATCTATAGGCATCGACTGTTTTATGATAGTCTAGCAGGGGTGCACGAGTTCATTTGTTTGCTTTAGACGGGTGGTTAAATGCTTCAGATGGATGCTTCAGACGTCTAGAGGCTGTTTTGAAAGCAGGGGGTGGGTATACAAAATACTAAAGCAATGAGACTGAACATATATTATTATTTTCTTTCTACTCAACACTTATTATATGTACAGTAGAAAGCAATACATATCATTATTACATTGAAATTTACTAACTTGGCTTACATCGGCTGAAGTGTTATCATACATCTGGCATGGGTGCACATACTCATTGTCCGTCTGCATGTGTGTTGCCGACTTTGTACCATTCTGTTGTATTTTTATTTAACGAATTCGATGCCGGTTAATAAAACTTATTGTCTCTATGCAGAGAGGCCAAACGATCTAATAAGCTTTTATTACCTCTAGCGCCATTTCTAATACCCGTGTCTACATCAACGGGTTTGCGGTACAAACTTTCCTGTCCCGTCATTCCACAACACTTCGTCGTTGTGTCATAGTGCATAGCTCTGAAGGGTAACGATGGTTTTTCGCATGACTGTACACTGTTGTGGTTCGGCTGACACACATTATTATGGTTCGTTTCAGGGGTGCATCATTTAAAACTGACCTGAGTATATCGGTTTTGTAGTTTCATCTTCACCGCTATACAGTACATGGATATACCACCTAATGCATATATATTGGGTGGTTCGTACAGCCACCTTTGACACCTATCTCGAGGTATTGCTTGTCTGCTGTGTTAGGATACACTGATATTTTGGCCTCCTCATGAAATGAGCAATCAAAGATTGCAAGAAGAAAAAAACAGGCAATATAAAGTTCAAAAACCTTTGTGCAAAGCTGACTGAATCGTTCCCACAACAAACGAGAAGTCACCAGCAAA
Organism: Coenobita brevimanus; assembly: GCF_032717465.1. Taxonomy (NCBI): domain Eukaryota; kingdom Metazoa; phylum Arthropoda; class Malacostraca; order Decapoda; family Coenobitidae; genus Coenobita; species Coenobita brevimanus. Next base: position 20,346,982 of record NC_137055.1, read on the forward strand.
GAGACAGGTACAAAACATGGACCATCCAGTATCATACAGATTCGTCATTAACACAATAGTCAACTTTAACCATAGTTACCTGAATGCAGTGTATTCTGCGTTTCATAAAATATCGATTTCTTTTCCTTTACCATTGTTCCAGGAATATGATCACGCCACATCTAATCAAACTAGTCATTTTGTTATCGAATGGGAATAAGCAACTCCTACAACTTGATGGTAAGTCGTGGTTGCAAGACATTCATGCAAGATATTCAGTAAGTTATATTTATGAGACAGGAATGAGTCTCCATGATTACTAGTCAAGACATACCTCCAGTCTGACTACACTTGGTCATTAACTAACTGAAAGGGGTTAATAATCTTTGTCGGGTTAGACAACAGGCGCCGTCATTCTTGAGGAGATATACAAACGTCGATTTTATCCCCCAGCATCTGTTGGTATTGTGAAACCGTTACTTAAATGCTGTGCACGATTGTCTGCTGATTTTGTGCTTCCCTAACTTCCCCAAACAGGCTTCGGTGGAAATACAACAATCGGAATTATACAATGAGTGATTTATGAGATCTTGCTGCTTGTTTCCTCCTTGTCCCATCTTCTTCTTCTTCATCGTCTTATTATTATTATTATTATTATTATTACTTTATTATTTTCTTTCTCTACTTCTTGTTCTTCATTATTACCGTAATTATTATTATTTGAAAGTATTTATTACCATCATTATTATAATTATTATTATTATTGTTTTTAATAATTTATTTACTTTACCGATATATATATATATATATATATATATATATATATATATATATATAGAGAGAGAGAGAGAGAGAGAGAGAGAGAGAGAGAGAGGAGAGTGTGTGTATATATATATAGATAGATAGATATAGATAGACAAATAGATATAGATAGTTACAATAAATATATAGATAGGTAGATAGATAGATAGATAGATAGATAGACAGATATTGACAGACGCCTTAATCCAACACAGGGTGGCCACAAACAACTTCAGTGTGTTTCTCCTAACGCTTCCTATCACATTCACATCCACACCACAACGCTCCTTCACATCCTCATTTGACCGTCTGTCTCTCCATGTGCCTCCACATGCTCCTCTCAAATAACTCATTTTCACTGTTCTCACTCTTCACTTCTGTCCCTCCAACATGGTCCAAGCTTCACTTCCATACGTTAGATTTGGTATCACAGTAGGCCTACTGTCATGTAGTAAATTTTTCACTTCTATGCTAACTTCCCTGTTTCTTATCACTGCTTTCAAGGAACCAGCAACTTTTCTTCCTTGTTGCACCCTTTCAAGCACTTCACCCTCCACACCTCCATCCTTACTCATCACACTACCCAAGTACTTAAACTTACATTTTCCATTTCCTCCTCATCCAGCCTCACTGTACATTCACTGACTTCACTTCTCTCGATGACCATAACTTCAATCTTCCCTACATTCACCTTTAAATTCCGTTTCTTACACACTCTCCCAAACTCATCCACCAAGCCTTACAGCTCCCCTTCGTCTTCACTTAACAACACAGTATCATATGCAAACAACAGTACAGGGAGTTTCCAAACACTGCCCTCTCTCATTAGGGCCACACCAACATCCACTGCCCGATCTTTTTTATTTTTATTTTTTTTAAATCTCATCCATCCACACATTGAACAACCATGGAGACATGACACATCCGTGTTTCAACCCATTTTTTTAATAGAAAAATTCACTCAGTTCACTATCCACGCCCACTGCAGCCTTACCATCCTCATACTGTACATACTCATCACAGCATTCAACACCTTCCAATCTCCTCCATATATTCTTAATATTCTCCACAATCCCTATCTACCCACCCTGTCATATGCTTTCTCCAAATCCATAAAGGCCGCATACAACTTCTTTCCCTTCATTTGAAACTTTTCCACTAAAGATCTAAGAATGAATATCTGATCTACACAACCTCTTCCCTTCCTAAAACCTCCCTGTTCTTCTCCAACTAATTCCACTGTTATTTCCCTAACTCTGTCAAAAAGTATACTACCATACACTTTTCCTATTACACGAAGAAGACAAATGCCCCTATGATTACCACACACTTCTTTTTCCCCTTTTCCTCTGTACAAGGGAATAATTATACCTGACTTCCAATCCTCTGGGACTCCACCTTCCTCCCAGGCCAATCTGCACATCTTCCACATCCATTCTACTACTATCTCTCCCCCGTCCTTCAGCATTTCACCACACACACTCCGTCAATTCCTGGGGCTTTCTCCATTTTGAGTTTCTTCATTGCTTCCACAACCTCCATCCTACTGATTTCTTCCTGTCTTCTCACCTCCTTCCTTCTCCCAGCCATTCCCCAGCCACTAATACTCGCATTACTTCCATCCTGTATGTTCAACAATTCCTTAAAGTGTTCTTTCCACCTGCTCACTTTTCTCCCTTTTCCACTAGTAATCTACCATTGTTATCCTTCACTCGCCGACTAACTTCACTGCCACCCTGTCTAACTCTCTTTA
>NC_137055.1:20357014-20429514 GCF_032717465.1 Coenobita brevimanus
AGATTCTATGGTATACCAGACCATCCATCCATCCATCCATCCATTGCCAGACGCCATAATCCCGTAAGGAGTGGCCATTTGACTTTGAGTTAGTTGTTTTACGGGGAGGGGCACTAACCCTCCACCAACCCACTTGTTGACACGTAGGGAACACGTATGGTTGGGTTATATGGTTACCACCCAGCGTTGTAAATGGTTTCTTGGCTTACAGGAAACCATTAGGCTTATCACTCAATGTAAAGCCACCTGTAAAGGAAAGAAAAGCAATAAGAAGTGACAGGAAAGATGGGAGAAATAGGAAGAGAGAAGGGCAGGCACAGAAAAAGAATGATAATGGCTAAGGAAGGAGTAGACAGCACTACATCAAGTGAGTGGATGAAGGTCGCCACCACCTACCACAAAACAAGTTTGTAAATATTATTAGAAGCCTGCATGAAGGTACTTTTTGTAAGGTAATGGTGGGTGGTTCTTTGAGTGATCCATTTCAAGTTAGGTCATAAGTGATTCAAGGAGGAGTTCTTTCGCCATTGCTGTTTGTTTTGGTTATGGATTACGTTATGAGAAAGGTTGTAAGAAGAACAGGTGCAGGAATTAACTGGAAAGAAAATAAGAAGCTGATGGATTTGGACTATGCTGATGATATTATACTGATTTGCGGAAGTATTTACGAGATGCAGAGGGTGCTTGATTGTCTGGTGGAGGAAGGAGAAAAAGTGGGATTGGTAATAAATTGTGGAAAGACTGAAATTATTAATATGAACGTGGGGAACCAAATCGATTGTGTAATTGGGAATAATGTGGTGAAGAACGTAGAAAACTTTAAATATCTGGGAACGATTGTATCATCTAATGGATCATTAAACAATGAAATTGAGGAGAGGATTAGACAGGCTTGGCGAGCTGTTGGAATGTTGAAATCTGTTTGGAATAATAATATGCTTTCGGTACATACTAAAGTGAAAATTTACAAGTCCATGGTTAGAACAATTTTAATTTTAATAAGTCATAGTACGGTACAATTGCAACAGATCAGAAAGTATTAGATTTGTGACTAAAATACTGAGAAGGATTCTTGGGGTAAAGTGGCAAGACAGAGTTACAAATGAAAGAGTAAGGGATATTACGAAAGTGGAACCAGTTAATGAATATGTGAGACTGTCTCGCTGGAAGTGGCTGGGGCACATATATAGAAAAGAAGGCAGTTTAATACAGGATGTGCCAGAGTGGACTGCTATAGGAAGAAGAGGTAGAGGTAGGCCGAGGGAAACCTGGTTGAGAACAATGAAAAGAGAAGCAGGAGAGGAGTGTTGGTGGGACCTGAAGGAGATGGTAAGAGACAAATATTGGTGGAAAGAGTTCATCGAGGCCCTATGCATCCCGTGGTGTGCCACAGGAAATTATATATATATATATATATATATATATATATATATATATATATATATATATATATATATATATATATATATATATATATGTGTGTGTGTGTGTGTGTGTGTGTGTGTGTGTGTGTGTATTATATCACCTTATATAGGGGGGAGGTCTAGGGAGGGGAAAATGTCTCTTGCAGGCCCGCAAGGTGCTGGCAGAGACTCGACAGTCCCGTTTTGACCGGATCATTACCACATACGTATTAATTCTGACGTGAGCTTCAGTAACAGACAAAAATAATACTTGTTTCACATTAACGTTTATGTGGTAGCTAGAGTGTATGCGTCTTGGTATCCAAACGTGCGAGTGTGTGTGTGTGTGTGTGTGTGTGTGTGTGTGAGAGAGAGAGAGAGAGAGAGAGAGAGGTTATTAAACATATGGAAAATAGAAAAAGGACAAGTTTCAGATTAGTGCATCAAGTGCACGTGGGTCATTAAAGCAGGGAGGCAACTTTATGCAAGTCACAGTCTTCCTCTGGAATGGGACTCGAAGCATTTTGATTTACATCAAAATCCCCATGTATGTTCCGAGCAGCCGTGGTTCCGAGGGTTAAAGCGCTCCCCTTTGGCCGAGGGTCGGAGGCTCGAGTCCACTCACAGGTCATAGGTAGGCATCTGGAAGGGGATCCGGTCATAAAGTGCTACATGCTCCAAACCTAAGTTCTCTAACCAGGGGCAACGCCTCACCCCTTATAGAAAAAAAAAATGTCCTGGATGAACAGAGGCAAGTGTGAAACGAAAATTGCCCAAGACTATGACTGATCCTGGAGTTGAACCCATACTTTTCTTGTTACTGGTTGGATGTATTGCCTGTACGCCACCGGTTCTCTCGAAAAAGAGTAAGAGGAGGTGAAGCTGAGAGAGAGAGAGAGAGAGAGAGAGAGAGAGAGAGAGAGAGAGAGAGAGAGAGAGAGAGAGAGAGAAGTTATGGAGCTAGAGGGCGAGGCAGGGCCACGGTGGTGTGGTGAGGGAGTCAGTGGCGACCTAGCTTTGGCGGGGGTAGGATGTGTTGCTCAGCTTCCGCATCTCTGGTGGAAGACCCGATCTGGGGATGACTCACTGGAGTTCGTCCATCCTGACTTGAAGGAGATCGTTGTCTTTACGCAGTTTATCCGGCCCACTTTTGTATCTCACTGGCAAATAAGGCAATACTGTGACTCTACATCCTTTTCAACGTCGTTTGCTGGAGTTGTCCCTCTCGACTCCATTGAAGTGGTACTACTTGACCTTCCTAGACTCATAGGACTCAAATCACAGTACTTTTGTGATGCGCAATGCCTATGAGGACAATGTTCCAGTGAATCAAAAAGAAATGGGCATATGTTACTGAGTATTGATTTTTATTCATATACTCTCTTGAACGTGAGCTTTGTATATTTTGTTGATATTTTTATTTTCACTTTTACGGCTACCGGGATAGTTCACCATAAATATATAATGTGTAAGATGTAGCAAAGCAATATAATTCATGGTAATATTTTACTTTTCTAGAGATATACATATCTTAGAAATTGGTTAACGTTCCTTTACGAATGCCTCACGCGTATTTACTGTAAGCTATCCTGTACACAAACACTGATGCTGCAACTACGATTATGATAATTCAGCACAGATAAAAAAAAAAAAAACGTAAAACTGTTAGTTAAAAATATAAGACCACTCAGGCATGGTGAAAGTGAATGGTTAAAGGAAGGAAGAAATTGATGAAACTTCCAGTGTTTACAGTGCAGGACTTGACCCTGACCTATGCTGATCTCCCAAGTGAAGCTGACTCACACTTACCAAGACTGTTTACGAGGGAGGGCTGCACTGAGGTCTGTGGAGCGAATACGGAAGGAATTCAGTGACTTAGGAAAGCATCAACATTTTACCAAGAGGAAGTGGTCGACATGCTATTCTTATTGTGCATTCTGGGTGAGTAAAGATGTGATGATGCAATGCAGATTTTACAGGTTCTTGATATACTCAATGTATACATCTGTCGGTCAGTCTATTATTTCTTAATGTATTTCTTCATGTGTCAGACTCCGGGCAAAAACGTGATGACCTGTTCCCTAAGACTCAGCAGTCCGTCTGCGTGCCATACTCTTTCCCACAGACCTGTTATCAATTCGGCACAATTACCGATCGGTCTTACCGAATGCATGATGAGACTGTCTCATTCACGACTGGTGTAATGGAATTAGTGGGGGTAGTATTTATATGAGCCGTCGGTTGATCTTGTGGAAGGTTAATCGAAGCTGTTTTAACGAAAATGAAATCATGAAGCTCTTCGTTGCCATGGCCTAGGATTGAACTAAGTTAAAATTAGTCTATGCGAGAAGCAGCAAAGACATTATGGTACAAACAGTATTTCCCAAACAAGGTTAGTTTAACCAAAGACTTCTGGAGAAAACATGAAATTCAGCACCAGACTACTGGCATACCGAGGTTTAAGCTAGCTGAGAATACATGTTGGGACCGTGACGGCAACAGCTTTATCGGGATAACTGCTGTAGGCCTTCATGAAATTCGACAAAGCGGTACCGTGACCAGTATATGGTGAATATCAGCTTGAATAACGACAATGGAATTTACCCATTTGTACCCCTTTAGAGTTATTTACGGCGTTCCAAGAGATTTTTTTTGAGTTAAGCATACAATCCTACATGTAAAACGAAATACAAGTAATAAATGCGATATCAACGTGGGTCGAACTGCCAACAATTTCAGAGCGACAGTTACTGAAGACCTTAATAGTTGTATATGAAGAGGAAAAATTTTTACCGATAAAAACAGCAATAACAGTAGGTTTGAAACGTCTGACAACTTGACTTATGACGATACAGCATTTTTTTACCCTAATTTATCCCTGGTATAACCTACCCAAGGATCAAAAAAGTCTTGCGTGATATCACATATATATATATATATATATATATATATATATATATATATATATATATATATATATATATATATATATCGGTCTTTATAAATGGATATATGTGTGTGTGTGTGTGTGTGTGTGTGTGTGTGTGTGTGTGAATATTTAGAGAGAGAGAGAGAGAGAGAGAGAGAGAGAGAGAGAGAGAGTAGGCCTACACCAGAGACTTTTCGAACCGTATTAGATATACCTTTCAATAACTCGTTCGCTGCTAGGGAGCTTTCCTCTGGTGAATGAAATCGTCCGAAAGTAGAAGAAAATTGACGGCTGAAGAGTCACACTATCGTGACAATGAAATAGGATACAAAAACCCACACTGGCAGACGAAAAAAAGATGTATTCCAAACAGTTTCGGCGACAGCTGTCGCCCTCTTCAGTGGATCTACAGACCAAGAGTCTGTAGATCCACTGAAGAGGGCGACAGCTGTCGCCGAAACTGTTTGGAATACATCTTTTTTTCGTCTGCCAGTGTGGGTTTTTGTATCCTATTAGAAGAAAATTAATGAAATGCAAAAGTTGTAATTGGACTCAAAGGACAAAGTTTATAATTTTGCTAATTACTAAGAAGTGCATGTCTCTCCTCCCCCCACGTGAGTGAAGGCCATCCCCATAGTATAATGTAAACGGTAAACACCAGTCAAAAATACTGCCTCCTAGGTGTTCGGAAAAGAAACTAGGCTAATGTAGTCTATCACATTTAAGGATTGATATCCAGACTAGGCTAACCTGGTTTATCACATTCAAGGATGGATGAGCAGTCTAATTTCCCTTGATTGCATTACATCTAATGTAAAGTTCCAGTCTTTTCATGGGATCAGACCAATAGAAGGCTACCACACCGACACCAGGGCGTTGAAGCCACTATAACACCTTGTGCTTTAAGGTAATTATGAATGACTGTGATACATTGTTGTATCTGTTTCCTTGAAATTATTAGCTCAGATTAACGGGATTTTCACCAATTTGGTATCACGAAAATAATGAGTATATATGCTACATGGTCCACATTCACTTAACCCCCGCTCGCCGGAGGTTTTCTGATGTCGCCCACTCTTCCTTACCAAGGATTTCCATGATTTTTTGAAAAAAATACCCCTCCTTCAAACTAATATCTGCCAAACTATAACTACTAGAGAAAAAATTAAAGATATTGTACGTGAGACTCACCAACTCTTTCAAATGAAAGTATCCCCATGTCTCCACGTGGTCCCGTCAATGAGTAAAGACAAATTAAAGATGACTGGTTTTCCATGTTTTGGTTTTTTTTTTTTTTTTTTTTTTTATGTGTCCGACTCTGGGCATAGGCTTCACAGCCTGCTATCAAGGCCCAGCAGTCTTCCTACATACCATGCACCTCTACATGTCACCACTTCGGCGCTAACACCCACCGTCCATATTGAATACATGCTAGGGCTGTCTCATACAGGACTGGTGTATTGGTGTTAGCGGGGGTATTTTTTCGACATGTCGGCGGGGCTTGTGGTAGATCAGTAAAGCCTGATTTAATGTAATTCAAATCCTTAAACTGTTCCCTGCCGCAGCGGGGATTTGAACCTGGGACCCTTGGGACTGTAGCCCACCTCTCTACCGATTGAGCTTATCCGGGTGCGTGCGGCTGTCAGTGACCTTGAACTCACTGGCAAACGTTGGCAGCACTGACCAAAGTGGTGACTGTAACACTTCCCAGCCTCCCGGAATTTTCCACTCATTCGTCGACTTTTCCTTACCCACTGTCATAAAGATGAGTCATCACCCTGTTCATGTGGCTCCCCATAGGGTTTTCCGCCCATTTCATAGTGAGAATATGCCCTGTTGGTTTGTGGGAGAATATCTCTTTGATTCCCACTTCCTGTTTTCTCCGTGGACCTATTATCCCTGCTTGTTGTTCGCGGCGACTAAAAGGGTTGGTGGTGGGTTAGTGATCCACCCCGTACAAAGAACTAATCAAACAAGCAAATAAAGTGCCTCGGACCCGGACGGACCATATGTTGACGACTATGGAACGGACAAAGGACATTCTTAGATTGGGAACTTGGAATGTGAGAGGAGTGAATGATGAAGTGAAAGAGAGAGAGATTGTTCAGGTGCTTGAGAATGCAAGAGTGGATATATGTGGATTGACTGAAACTAAATGGAGAGGAGAAAGGGTAAGAGAATGGGAATATGGTTTAGGTATATGTGCGGGAGTCAGTGAGAATGAGAGGGCAAGAGAGGGAGTATGTCTGATGATAAGCAAGAAGTGGAAGGAGAATATAAGAGAGTATGGAACAGTGGGTGCAAGGATTGTATGGGTGAGGATGAAAGTAGGTATACAAGCATGGGCGATTGTATGTGTGTATGCTCCGATAAAGGACCGAGTGGCAAGAGTGAAAGATGAGTTTTGGGCGAGAGTAGAAGCATGTACAGACAAATTTGAGAGGAGCGACAGAGTGTTTTTGATTGGAGACATGAATGGCAAAGTTGGGAATGTACGAGTGGATGGAGTAGTTGGTCAGTGGGGTGTGCCAGCTGAAGTAGATTGGAATGGTAGTGCTTTGGTGGACATCTGTGCTGGTAAGGGGTTGGCAATAGCCAACACCTACTTTCGCCATAAGATGATCCACCGGTATACATGGAGAGTAATGACGAGGATGGATGGTGAGCTTGTTGAATGAAAGGCAATGATAGACTATGTGTGTGTGGATGAGCGAATGAGAAGACAAGTGTTGGATGCAAGAGTGTGGAGAGGGTGGGGAAATGGAGTCTCGGACCATCACTTAGTGATGGCCAAGGTAAAGCTGCGAAGAAAATGGTAGAGGAGACGAAGGGGAAGACAGGAGGAAATAGCTCCTCTGACAAGAGTGGAGAAATTGCAAGAGAGTGAGAAAATAGCAGAGTATAAGAGTATAGTGGAAGAAAGATTGGGAAGCTATGAGGTAGAGCAGATGGAAGGGGTGGAAGATGTAAGATATTCACGGAAGAGATAGGCGCTGCGTGTGAGGTGGTTTGTGGAGTGAGGAGGAGATGCAATGGTGTGCAAGGGACAGCATGGTGGAATGATGAGGTGAAACGAGCTGTGGAACAAAAGAAGAAGGCATATAGTGAATGGTTAGCGAGCAGAGGTAGGGGAGAAGATGAGAGAGAGAAGAGAGAGGTATATGTAAGCAGGAGAAGGGAGGTGAAGAGACTGGTGAAGGAGAGTAAGAAGAAAGTGGATGAAGAGTTTGGGAGGAATCTGAGTGTGAAATGGAGGGAGAGTAAGAAATTGTTTTGGAAGGAGGTAAAGAAAGTAAGGCAGTGTGAAAGGGGAAATAGTAGGGGAGTGAAAAATATGAATAATAGATTGCTGGTGGAGAAGAGAGAGAAATTGAGGAGATGGAAGGAACACTTTGAGGATTCGTTGAATGTAGAAAGTGAGAGCAGTGCGAGTACAAGTGGTTGGGGAATGGCTGGGAGAAGAAGAGATGAGAAGAGGGAGGAAGAGATCAGTAGGGCCGAAGTAGTGGAAGCAAAAGAATATCAAGTTGGGAAAGGCCTCAGGAATTGATGGAGTGTGTGGTGAAATGCTGAGATATGGAGGTGAGATTGTTGTAGCGTGGATATGGAAGTTGTGTAGATTGGCTTGGGAAGAGGGAAGGGTTCCAGAGGACTGGAAGTCAGGCATAATTGTTCCTTTATACAAAGGAAAAGGGGAGAGAGAAGTATGTGGTAACCATAGGGGCATTTGCCTTCTTAGTGTGACTGGTAAAATATATGGTAAAATACTCATTGATAGGGTTAGGCATATGACAGAGGAGCTAGTTGGAGAAGAACGAGGGGGATTTAGGAAGGGAAAAGGGTGTGTAGATCAGATATTTGTTCTAAGATGTTTAGTGAAGAAGTATCTAGAGAAGGGAAAGAAAGTGTATGCGGCCTTCATGGACTTGGAGAAAGCTTATGACAGAATAGATAGGCAAGGTATGTGGAAGATATTAAGAATATTTGGAGTGGAGGGGAAATTGTTGAGTGCTGTGAAGAGTATGTACGAAGGAGTTAGGGCTACGGTGCGAGTGGATGGTGAGCTGAGTGAGTTCTTTGATCTCAATGTAGGACTGAAACAGGGTTGTGTGATGTCTCCATGGCTGTTTAATATATACATGGATGGGGTTGTAAAGGAGGTGCAGGGTAGGGCAGTGGATGTGGGGGTGGCTCTAATGAATGAGGGTGAGATTTGGAAGATTCCGGTGTTGCTGTTTACTGATGATACAGTATTGTTGAGTGAAGATGAATGGGAGTTGCAAGGTTTGGTGAATGAATTTGGGACAGTGTGTAGGAGGAGGAAGCTGAAAGTTAATGTAAACAAAAGTAAAGTTATGGTGTTTGAGAGGAATGAAGTCACAGAATGTGCAGTGAGGTTGGATGGTGAGGATATGGAGAATGTGAGTGCATTCAAGTACTTGGGTAGTGTGATGAGTAAGGATGGAACTTTGGGGGATGAAGTACGTGAAAGGGTACAGCAGGGAAGGAAGGTTGTTGGTTCACTGAAAGCAGTGATGAGAAATAGGGAGGTGAGTATGGAAGTTAAGAAGTCACTGCATGATAGTATTGTGATCCCTACCCTGACGTATGGAAGAGAGGCGTGGACCTTGCAAGAGGGGAACAAGTCAAGAGTGAGAGCAGTGGAAATGAGTTACTTGAGAGGAGCATGTGGAGTGACATGGAGGGACAGGTTGACGAATGAAGAAGTGAAGGAACGTTGTGAGGTGGATGTGGATGTGGTTGAGAAGATTAGGAGAAATACACTGAGGTGGTTTGGGCATGTGGAGAGAATGGAGAATGAACGACTGACTAAGAGGGTGTATGTAGGTGAGGTGGAGGGAGGGAGAGGGAGGGGTAGACCGAGGATGAGGTGGAGGGATGCAGTTGAGGGGTATATGAGGGAGGGGGGAGTGAGTTTCGGGGAGGGTAGTCAAATGGTGGGTGACAGAGCGACCTGGAGGCGTTTTGTCTGCAGCCACCCTTTGGGGGATTAGGGCGTTGGGCTATAGGTAGATAGATAGATCTATTTTCACTTTATGGGCTCATTTTCCCACATTGGCCTATTTTTCTCATGAACCTATTACCCCCGAACCTATTTTAACCCATCATTGTATTTGGAACGTGTACCTATGTTCTCCTATGGATGTGTTTTTTCTTCATGAGTCTCCTTTCTTCCATGGACCTGTTGTCTGTGGATTTTTTCCCCCACATTTTCCTTTTTCCTCACATGGATAATTTTTCCTGATGGACCTATTTTCTTCCCAAGGGGATGCATCGAATCTCCATTTGGATTCATTTCCTTTGTTGGACTTATTTCCCAAATGTACATTTTTTTTACATATAGGACTTTTGTTTCCACTTGAGTCAATTTACCCAAAGGGCGTATACCTCCAGGCTTCTATTCTCACCCATGGTCCTGTTCCAACCGAGATCTCCTTACTAATAGATGTGTTCCCCCCCCCCCACACACACACACACAAAACATTTTCACTCATTCATCCACCCAGCCAACCATATACCTTCCCGATCAGTCAGTGTAGTGCTCGTAAGCCTGTCTCCTGGTTTGTGTTCCAGAAAGCCACGTATCCACCCACCCATTACCGACCACACCACCAAACTCCACCTATACAACCACCCTTCCACCTACCCACCCCACCCACAAAGCTCACTTTCTCATCCCACCACCCCTACACACAAAACCCACGAACCAACCCACTCACATAGCTCAGAAAGCCCACGTAATCAGCCGCCCACACAGAAATCCCATGTACCTGCCAACACAGCTACCCATCTGCACCACCCACCCTGGTCTCCGACGTACCCATCTTATTCATTCACCCACCAACCATATATACCCAGTCAACCATCCCACAGCACTCCATAAACCCACCCATCCACCTCACCCACTCACCTATACACCCCATCTCACTCACCTACCCATCCTACACCACCCACTCTACTCAAACACCTCACCCCACCAACTTCGTCGACCCTCCTACCAAAACCACCCACCCACCCACTCCGTCCACCAGCCACCAATTCCTCCCACCTACCCGCCCCTATTCAACCACTCATCCCACCCTACCCACCCACTCATCAGACCCCGTCTACGCACCGGCCGGACAAACCCACCACTTACCCACCACTCCACTTAACGTCTACACACCTAACCCATGCCGCTAACCCACACGCCCCACCTCTTATCACAAACCCCTGCCCAACCGACTCTGCCCAAGCATTCCACGCTGCCCACTTCGCTCACCCACCAACAAAACCCACCTACCCATTCTGCCTACCCACTCACCCCACCCACTCCTTCCACCCGTCCACCACACCCACTCTGCCAACCTACTTCTCTATCAGCCCACTATTCTAACCCACCCACTAACTCCACCCTCTACATCAAATCCACCGTGCCCACCCACCAGTCTTTTTAACCCTGCACATCCATTCCACTCACCCCACCTACTCCACCCACCCACACACTCTACCCTCCCTGCATCTTCAACCACCCACCAACCAAACACCCCCCACCCTCCCTGCACGCGCAACCCTCCCACCCCAGTCACTCTATTTAACCAAACACGCAATCACACTTACTGCACTTTCTATGCCACCAACCCATCACATCCATCTGCCATACAACCTCATCACCTGGTCACCAATCTCCACGTGCAAGTGTACACACACACACACACACACACACACACACACACACACACACACACACACACACAGAGAGAGAGAGAGAGAGAGAGGCATAATTGCTACAACACCAACAACAAAAACAACAGTAACAATAACAACAACAATAACAACAACAACAGTAACAATAACAACAACAACAACAACAACAACAACAACAACTACTACTACTACTACTACTACTACTACTACTACTACTACTTCTACTACTTCTACTACTACTACTCCTACTACTACTACTACTACTACTAATTTAAGTGTTCTTTTTTTATGTATATACTGTACCCTTTGATAAACGTTTGCAATAATTTAAGGCTCTTAAGTCTGATGACATATTTCTTTTTATTCTTGCTACCCCCAGACTGTTTTATTAAACTTGGGGAAAACTACCTGTGACGGGATTAATGAAGATTATGAATTACATTTCCGGTAAGGAAATTCTAAAGTGGAATTTAAACAAAACCGTAGTTGCAATAATAAAATCATTAGTATGTCACTACACCGCAGATGTTAAAAGCCGCGCATAGTGTGATTCTTCTGGTCAAACCTTGTTTACACCCGGTTCCATTCTGCTATGTTTTCTTGTGTGTGTGTTTTTTTATAGCAACTTCAAAGTGTCATAGCCTCAGATGCCCCAGCGTCAGTAATAAGCTCTGGACAGGGTATTTGTGATTTTCGTTTAACTCGTTTAAATTTTCGTACAGTTTCAGTATGCTGCTTTTTCCTTCTAGTTAACGTGATGTTCAGTTTTCTTCACGTTATGTAAAACTCATCTGTTTAACTACCTGGGCTGCTTATCTGCCACCCAATCCTTCTTTTGCCGCATAGGTAGGATACAGGGTCTGCGCAAGGTCTGTCTTCTGATATTTAAGGCAGAGGTGTCCAGCCTCACCTGTCGCTGAGTGTCATTATATGAGCAAAGAATCCCAACGACCTGTCTAATATAAGCTCTTGTGAGGCACACCCGGTTGTAAAGCTTTATTTATTTATTTATTTTTTTTTTTTTCCAGAATTCACGTGAATTTTCATCTCGTACTTTACGTCTTGCTTTGCAAAGACTTACTGGTCGCAGTTCTTGGGGACTAATTGCGTTAACATATACCATTTCTTTATCTCAAGACGAATATGTTAGGTTCATTAATGTTGCAGAATGTGTTGCCAGAAAACGAACAGGATTTTTTTTTTATTAAGCGTTAATTTCTCATTGTCAGTAAGAAACCTCCCATTGTAGTATTATTTGTATCGTGAAATAATGAGCACCAACGCAGTGTGTCTGAGGCTGCCTCTAAACTTCTCTTCTGCATTGCTCAGCTGCGCGAACCCTTCCACTCGCCGTTATGATCGGATAACACAGGAAATTGAAAGGCCTCTATACCTGCATTATCATGCTTAGGTTCTAATGATTATGCCCAGCAGGATAGAATCGTTTTCTTTTGCGTGAACAGCATACTAGGGTTATCCTTAGTTGTAATGGGTGAATTTTGACGGTCTACAGTATACACTCCAGCTACTATGACGCTTGTGTGGGAAAACTATCTGTTATTAGCTGAAACAGAATACAAGAGTTGTACCAGTTATGAAAGCTAAGAACATAAAGAAAAATTAATCCAGTACCCGTATGATTTAACTGTATCAGTAATCAGCATTATATTTTACAATAACAAGGAGAGAAATTAAATTATCTTGAATGTTTTGGAATATTAATTACTATAGATTTATCACATCTTCGTCGTCATCATCATCATCATTGTATTGTCCATGTTCTCCATCTAAAGATAGGTTGAGGTTGGATCCTTAAACGAGGAGAAAGGGGTACAAAAGTGGGAAAACTATCAACAACTGGGCCAGTGTAAGTGGACACAGTAATTCACACTTCCTCAATGTAAGCAGATCTCTGTCTTTATAAATTCGCTTAATAAACTTTACTCCTAGCGAATGGAGTCAGTCCACTGACTCTGGGAAAAAAAAAAAAAAAAAGGGCTCATATACCATGTTATGTGCTTCTTCATACATCATTCACACAACCAACTCCAACAGATGAAAACATCTCATTTGTGGGTCACAGCAGCCGATATTCAGAGCCATGAGTAACAGCTATGATGGGTCGAAGTTTGCAGGTTACAGTATTTGAAACGATTTTCTCATTATTTCATTGAAGCAGCCTCTAATTTTTTTTTTTCAGTCTACTCTCAGACTAATATAGTACTGTAAAATGTGTGAAATGTGAGTTTGGGGTTCCTAGAAAACGGGTACAGTGAGGTTCAGCCCCTTTACCATGACTGTGTCCCTTGTAGTGTACTCTTATCACCGAAAAACCTTATTATATATATATATATATATATATATATATATATATTGTTATGGAACAGAGAAAGATAATGTACACTTTAAGTGAGAATACTAAAAATCACTATTGTCCCGTAAAGATCCAGGTTCAAAACAAAAGAGTTAGGTAAAATTACAAGTTAAAGTTTAATGCTCAAACTAACAACAAAACATTCAGGACTCATAAGGATAATGTAATGGCAAAAAAACAGGTTAAATATATGGTTAACTGCAATAGCCTCTATTAACACGATATTAGCAAGAGTAAATTTACCTAAGTCAGCCCTGATAAAATGAAAATACACTGGGTAATGCTCAGTATGCAAGATAAATTATTACAAATACAAAATAATATAAAAAATTACTGACAAAAAGAACATTTACATAAATCACAAAAAAACCTCACTAGGCCTACAAATTAAACTTATGCTATACAATACAAGAACAAAATGCAACAACACTCATACTCAAATCACACAGCTGCTAGAT
This sequence comes from Coenobita brevimanus, assembly GCF_032717465.1. Lineage (NCBI taxonomy): Eukaryota > Metazoa > Arthropoda > Malacostraca > Decapoda > Coenobitidae > Coenobita > Coenobita brevimanus. The sequence continues at coordinate 20,370,887 of NC_137055.1, forward strand.
GGTTGGAGACTTCCTGAGCACTCAATAATAACTGTACAGGGGAGGACAAAGATGTGAACAAAATGAGGAGCAGATCTAAGTGGCCATGATGCAGAGACTGAGCTCATTATATAGGGGCCAGCAGAGCTTGATACAACTTGTAAGAAGGACGCGCAAATGAAGCCATGGGGACAAAGAGCTGAAAATCCTGCTCTGAACAACAGAAAGGACGACTTACTCTACTATAACGGTAGAAGGGGGGAGTGAGGCAGAACACGCTCGTGATCAAACAGGCAGCACACTGTACGTTAGAATTACACAAAGGATGATGAAATCATAGGCTATGTAACAATATATATATATATATATATATATATATATATATATCTCTCTCTCTCTCTCTCTCTCTCTCTCTCTCTATATATATATATATATATATATATATATATATATATATATATATATATATATATATATATCTATATATACTGCGAGAGAGATATAGCCTTCAATTAGCTTCCTAGCACCAAAGTCTTCTTGTAAGGTGAGTGATTTCATGTGGAATTAACAAGACTACAACATGCTACTCGACTGAAGGTACACCTGGTATTGTTTTTGCAATAGACCAAAGATAGATAGATAGATAGAGAGAGAGAGAGAGAGAGAGAGAGAGAGAGAGAGAGAGAGAGAGAGAGAGAGAGAGAGAGATGAAGAAATTGAAACATTCTATGATGACATCTCCCAGATTATGGAAGAAGAAAAGGCCACATATGCTATATTCATGGAAGACTCCAATGCAATAACTGGAAAATAAAAAAAATGGAGAAGAATGTATAGGAAACTTTGGAGTGGGAGGAAGGAACGAAAGAGGAGAAATGCTGGTAAACTTTCCTGAAATGTGTAACATGAGAATAATGAACACATTAAAAAAAAAAAAAAAAAAAGAACAGGGAGAAAGTGGATCTGGAGAAGCCCAAATGGGGAAACAAAGAATGAAATAGACCTTATTATAGCAGATAAAAATAACACGATCATAAATGTCACAGTTATCAACAAAGTAAATATCGGAAGTGACCATAGATTGGTGGGTTGCACAGCCAGATTCTGTTTCAAAATGAAAGAAAGAAGATGCTTAAAGATAAAAAGATATGCCCAATAAAAGTAAACGAAAACAAAGCAGCCTTTCAGTTGGAAATAAGGAACTGATTTCAGGCTGTAAGTAATTCTGAATGTGACACTGATCAGCTGAGTGACAGACTAACGAAAGTGCTAATGTAATCAGGGGAGGTAGTAGGAAAACCTAATACAACCAAAGCCAAGAAGTATTCAGAAAAGACACTTGAGCTTATGAAAAAAAGAAATGAAAGTAAAAACAAAGAAAAATGAAATAGAACGAGCGGATTTTTTTTTTTTTTTTATGTGAGGAAGAAGGAACCAAAGGCAACGAGCCCGCAGAACTGTTCCCTCCAAGAGAAAAACAAAATACAAGAGAGAGCCAAATAAGCTTATCAACAAAAGACAAAGTGGAGAAAAAAGAAAGAGAAACATGGATCAGATCAAGGAAATCATCAAAAAAGGAAAAAGTCTGAAACAGGTCCGCAGTAAAATATCACTAGGAAAGCAACAAATTACACCACTGAAAGACAAAAGCGGTGAAGTCATTAAATGCAGAGATAAGATGTTGATGAGAGTTGAACAATTATACAAAGAACTGTATGCATCAAAGACAGTAGTACCAATAGCTAACTTTTCAGTTGACAAACGTGAAATACCTGAGGTAACACCAGACGAAGTAAATATTTCTCTTAAAAATATGAAAAGCGGTAAAGCTCCGGGAGAAGATGGAAGAGTAGCAGATTTACTGTTGGATGCAAGTGTAGAAGTACAAAATAGGCTTGCTCATTTATTAACTCAATGTATAAAAAAGAAAATTCCCAAAACATGGTGTAATGCAGTAGTTATTATACTTTACAAAAAAGGTGACTCAAGGGATCTTAGTAATTATCGACCCATTAGCTTATTTTCAGTCATTTACAAACTCTTCACTAAAGTCCTTACGAACAGAATACCTACAAAATTGGACGAAAATCAACCTCGTGAATAGGCAGGATTCCGAAGCGGGTGTTCGACCACTGATCACCTACACACAATGAATCAGGTAACTGAGAAAACTACAGAATATAATAAACCATTGTGCTTAGGTTTCGTTGAATACGAAAAGGCTTTCGACTCAGTGGAGCACAGGGAGTGAATGAGAACATTGTAAAACTGCACGTAAACATATATAAAGGCGAACTGCTACAGTTAAATTACATAAGGACTCAGAGAATATTAAGTTTGAGAAGGGTGTGCATCAGGAAGATAAAATTTCGCCAAAATTATTTGCAGCATGCCTAGAAAGTATTATCAGAAAGCTAGACCTGGAAAACAAAGGAGTGAACATAGATGGAGAAAAGCTAAATCAAATAAGATTCGCAGATGACATTGTCCTAATCTCAGAAACAGCAGAGGCATTGCAAGAAATGTTAAATGACCTGAACAGAGAAAGTCTCAAAGTAGGGCTAAAGATGAACCAGAGTAAAACTAATGTTTAATCCACATACACCAAAGAATGTCATCAGAAAAAGCGGAAAAATTCTTGAAGAAGTCGAGGAGTACAATTACTTGGGACAAATCATGAAATTAACGAAAGATAATGATAGCGAAAATAAAAAGACGCATTACAATTGGATGGAATATTATTTGGTAAACATAGAGACATTATGAAAAGTAGTTTGACAGTTTGTATGAAACGAAAAGTTTATAACTAGTGTATAATTCCAGTTATGATGTATGGTTGTGAGACCTGGAAGCTGACAAATTCGATGGAAAATCAATTGATCCATTCTCAGAGAGCAATGGAAAGGTCAGTGTTGGGAATATCTTTAAGATACAGGAAAACTCAACTTGGGTGGGAGAGCAGACTAAAGTCAAAGATATTATGGAAGTTATAAAAGAACAGAAATGTAGGTGGGTAGGCCATGAAGCATGAATAAGGGATAACCGATGGAGCAAGAGATTGACTGACTGGGCACGAAGATACTGTAAGCGTTGCAGAAAAAGGCCAGACAGGAGGTGGAGAGATGAGACAAAGAATTTTGCAGGGAAAACGTAGCAAAGATTGGTTCAGCCAAAGAATTCGTGGAGAAGGTTGGGGGGAGGCCTTTGTTCAGCAGTGGCTTTATAAAGGCTGATGATGATATATATATATATATATATATATATATCTATATATATATCTATATATCTATATATATAATATAGATAGATAGATAGATGGATAGATATAAACCCTTGGGACTAGTTCCTGACCATCCCCCTTTGCTGAACTTTTTCATTGTTTCAGTAACACAGTGAGTAGGCCAGCATGCTCTCCAGTACAAGTTTCTCTGTCAACACCAAACTACATGCACACTACACACTATGCTTCCTTTTCAAAATTTATATAAAAAAATTGCAAGTAATAACATAGCCCCAGAGTCCCCAGGGTGAGGGGGAGGACCACAAGTGCCACAGCCATCTGCCCCTCTACCGGTGAAGACTCAACGAGCCTTCTGGAACCACTGCCTGACTCATTTCTTCATTTATGCAATATTTGCAGTCTTTCCTCTAAAGTTCTCTTTGTTGAGCACCACCTCTCCTCCTCTAAAGCTCATCTTTTCTTAACCCACCACGTCCCGACCGATTATTCACCACTGACCCCCGCCAATCCCAGCATATTTTCAAAAAGTTTTTTTTTTTTTTTTGGCTATAACCTCTTCTTTTTTATGAGAAACATTGGAAAATGCCAAAAAAAAATGCTCAGCCGAGTTTATAATTGCTTTATACAGGTGTCCCTCTTAATACCTGCTACCATATTCTGTCGGCCCTGCTCCAGAGAAAACTTTTTCTATGGAAGGGGTAATTATTCTAAACCACCATATTAGGTTAGATATTTATTTATTTGGTATGAATTTATATGTAGTACAAGATTATATTGGTTTTCAGACAATATAGGTGATATTAGCATTATTTCACTCACCAAACACAAAACACATACCACACCTTCCTTTACAATGTTACTGCTTCATCACTTCTGCTTGTTTCTTCCTATGTGCTCTACCTCAGGAATCACTTTCACCTTGAATTTCGTCATCAGGGAGACTGTGGCGGGACATGTATTAACTGGCCAGGTCACTGCTAACAGGTGAATTGCCGAGAAAATGGTGCACATGGGGGGGGGGGAAGGAGGGAAGGCGGGGCCAGGCGGTATCCTCACCTGATGGCTGGTAGAGGAAGGTCTCCCACATATGCCTAACTTGAAATATGTGCAAATGATGACCTTGCAATTGCAAAAATATGGATACGTCTTCGGGTGTCACCATGACAAAACGTGGTGACATATCCATACGTCAACAGGACGCCTCAGGTTAACTGAGACTCAGGTGTTTGAGGCAACTGATAGCAAACTGTTTTCTGTATCCTCCTACTTTCTCTATACTCATTTCAAAGCCAAAGGAGGCTGTTCTGTATATGTACGCAATGACTTATCTAGCTCTCGTGTTCTTGAACTTGAGTCTTCTGAATTCTCTACACTCTGGCTCCGGCTTTCCTGTCATTCTCTGACTAAATATATCTGTGCTGTTTACTTATCCCTTAATTCTAGTAATTATGAAAAATTCTTCGACTATCTTACTTCTACAATGGAACACATCCTATCAGTTTCTACATTCTCTGAAATCTCCATTCAAGATTTCAATGTTCACCACCAACTTTGGCTCTCCTCTCCTTTCACTGATCCACCTGGTGAAAAATCCTACATCTTTTCTATCCTTAATGACTACAGCAGCTTGCCCAGCACCCTACCCTTATCCCCGACCACCTTGGAGAGAGCTCCAACATACTTGACCTCTTCTCTTACAATTAATCCTTCTACTTACACTGTTAATCTCTCCTCTCCATTGGGCTCTTCTGATCACAACCCTGGAATGTGAATTGCTTCCATGGCAGAGAGCTGTCTGAGCGTGTCTCACGAATTATGGAGATTATTCTTTCCATCACAGAAGCATACAATCCTTTCTCATGTCCTTTGAGTAATGCAAGAAAGCCTTGGATTAATCACACATGTTCTAATGCTGTCCCGCAACAAGGAGAGGGTATAAAAGGTGCTCTAGCCAACCCATCCCTGAATCACATCTTTTTATGTTTCTTCCTGGAATCGTACTAAGTCAGTTCTTTGTTCTGCTAAAAATAATTTCATCCATACTAAATACTCACAACTCTATAACTAGAATTATTCCTGCTTCTACTGGCACCTTGCCAAAAAAACTTTTTAACAACTTTACTTCATCATCCTTCCCTCATCTTTTCTACTCTGATGGCTCTGTAGCTATTTCTTATACAAATGAAGCAGATCTCTTCACTCAGATTTTCTCCTCCAATTCCACATTAGACGATTCCGGTGCTGTTCCTCCATGACTTTCCCCCTCTGACTTCCTCATGACTGACATTAAAATATCTTCAGCTGGTGTATTTTCTGCCATCACTGGCCTTAATACTAACAAGGCATATGGGCCTGATGGGGTCCCTCCAGCTGTCCTCAAGAACAGTGCTTCTGTGCTTGCACCTTGCCTAGGTAAACTCTGTCACCTTTGTCCGTCAACTTAAGTACCTTTCCTTCTTGCTGTGAGTTTGCTCTCATTCAGCCAGTCCCAAAGAAGGGTGACCATTCCCTGTCGCCCAATTGCTTTAACATCCTGTGTCTCAAGCTCGAGTCTATACTTAATAGGAATATTTTAAAGAATCTTTCCTATCACAACCTTCTTTCTGATCGTCAGTATGGGTTCTGTCAGGGACGCTCTGCTGGCAATCTTCTCACCTATCTTTCAGACTCCTGGTCATCTGCCTTTCGTGCCTTGGCGAGAGCTTTGCTGTTGCACTTGACATCTCAAAGGCTTTCAATCGAGTCTGGCATAAATCTTTAATTTCCAAACTGCCCTCTTATGCTTTCTATCCTTCTGTTTGTGCCTTCGTCTATAGCTTCCTTTCTGGTCTTTCTATAGCTGCTGTTGTAGACGGCCATCGTTCTTCTCCTAGATCTGTCAATAGTGGTAAGGCTCAAGGCTCTGTCTCATCACCAACTCTATTCCTTTTTTTTCATCAATGATCTTCTAAGCTGTACATCTAACCCTGTCCACCCATACGCTGATGATTCAACCCTTCATCTTTCCATTCGGTTTCCGCAACATCCATCTCAGCAATTACTTCAAAAAACAAGGGATGAAGGTATCGCACACCTGTTGTCTGACATGGCCTGTATCTCTGACTGGGGTAAAAATAATTTTGTTTTTAAATCATCATACACTTAGTTCTTACACCTTTTAACCCGACAAAATCTTCTAGAGGAGTACCCATTATTGTCTAATAATATCCAGCTCAATCCTGCATCATCTTCGAACATGCTTGGGGTTTCATTCTCTCGGGACATATCTTGGAAGGATCATATTCCTTCTCTTGTAAAATTTGCCTGCAAGGGATTAGGTGTGCTAAGCCGAATCTGTACCTTCTTTACCCTTGCTCAGTTTTGGACTTTATACGCGGGTTTTATTCGCCCCTGTGTTGAGTTCAACTCTCATGTATGGGGAGGTTTCCCACATGCAGCTGTTATCAATAGGGTGGAGTTAAAGACTTTTTGTCTCATTAACTTTCCTTCTCTTACTGGCTCGCTTCAGCCTCTGTCTCGCCGCACTGTTGCATCATTATCTCTTTTCCATCGTTACTTCAATGGTCACTCTTCCTCTGAAATGTCTGCTTGCATCCCTCCACCTCCACGATGGGCACGAAGCATCCGTCTAGCAACAAACTCTAATTCATTTTCTGTCTAACTCTCTAATGCAAGAGTTAACCGATACTCTCAGGCCATCATGTATGCAGTAGGTCAACTCTGGTACTGTCTCCCTCTGTCTGTATTTCCTTCTTCCTACTATCTCCGGTCTTTCAAACGCGGTGTGTCCAGGCATCTCGAAATGAACGGATCTTGATTTTGGCTTTTTTGTATTTTTTTCTTGGAGGGAACGGTTTGTGGGCTCAGCTTTTGGTTCCTTCTTTCTTGCTTTTATGTACTGTGTATATATATATATATAAATAAATATATATATATATATATATATATATATATATATATATATATATATATATATATATATAAATATATATATATATATATATATATATATATATATATATATATATATATATATATATGGATATATATATATATATATATATATATATATATATATATATATATATGGATATATATATATATATATATATATATATATATATATATATATATATGGATATATATATATATATATATATATATATATATATATATATATATATATATATATATATATATATATATATATATATATATATATATATATATATATATATATATATATATATATATATATATATATATATATAATCTGTCTGTCTATCTATCTCCCTACCTATCTATCTATCCATATCTATCTATATATACATATCTATCTATTTATCTATCTATATACAGAGGAATTAGTTGGAGAGGAACAGGGAGGCTTTAGGAAGGGAAGAGATTGCGTAGATCAGATATTCATTCTTAGATCTTTAGTGGAAAGGTTTCTACAGAAGGGAAAGAAGTTGTATGCGGCTTTCATGGATCTGGTGAAAGCATATGACAGGGTGGATAGACAAGGATTGTGGAAAGTATTAAGAATATATGGAGTAGATGGGAAGTTTTTGAATGCTGTGAAGAGTATGTATGATGGTGCTAAGGCTGCAGTGCGTGTGTATGGTGAACTAAGTGAATTTTTCTCTTTGAAGGTTGGGTTGAAACAGGGATGTGTCATGTCTTCGTGGTTGTTCAATCTGTACATGGATGGGGGTAATAAGAGAGGTACAAGGAAGGGTAGAGTGGTCCTGGTGAGAGAGGGTAGTGTTTGGAAACTCCTGTACTGTTGTTTGCAGATGATACTGTGTTGTTGAGTTAAGACGAAGGAGAACTGCAAGGCTTGGTGGATGAGTTTGGGAGAGTGTGTAAGAAACGGAATCTAAAGGTGAATGTAGGGAAGAGTAAAGTGATGGTCTTTGAGAAAGGTGAAGTCAGTGAATGTACAGCGAGGTTGGATGGTGAGGAATTGGAAAATGTGAGTACGTTTAAGTACTTGGGTAGTGTGATGAGTAAGGATGGAGGTTTGGAGGGTGAAGTGCTTGAAAGGGTACAGCAGGGAAGAAAGGTTGCTGGTTCCTTGAAAGCAGTGATAAGAAGCAGGGAAGTGAGCATGGAAGTGAAAAAGTTACTACATGACAGTATTGTGATACCTACTCAAACGTATGGAAGTGAAGCTTGGACGTTGCTGGAAGGACACAAGTCAAGAGTGAGAGCAGTGGAAATGAGTTATTTAAGAGGAGCCTGTGGAGTCACATGGAGAGACAGGCTGACAAATGAGAATATAAAGGAACGTTGTGGTGTGGATGTGGATGTGATAGGAAACGTTAGGAGGAACACACTGAGGTGGTTTGGCCATGTGGAGAGGATGAAGGGTGAAAGACTGACGAAGAGAGTATATGTGAGTGAGGTGGAGGGGGGAAGAGGGAGCGGGAGGCCGAGGATGAGATGGAGGGATGGGGTGGAGAGGTATATGAGAGAGGGGGGTGTGAGTTGGGAGCGGGGCAGTGAAATGGCGGGGGACAGGGCGACGTGGAGGCGATTTGTTTGTGGCCACCATGAACGGGATTAAGGCGTCTGGGAAAGTATATATATATATATATATATATATATATATATATATATATATATATATATGCAGAGATTTTTCTCCTGGGGAGATTAAATGTAATCCTCATTTGCTCATTCACTTCACTGGTTCTCTCTCAATCTGAATAAAAGAGCAAGGCTGCTAGATGTAATTAGAAAAATATCACCGCTAATAATAGAGTTTGTTGGCTGCTAGATATTAATTAGAAAAATATCACTGAACTTTAGGGATTAAACATTGTAAACATGATTATCATAATTATCGTGACAGTTATCCCACTCAGCCCTTGAGTACGAATGGTTTGGTTAAGATCCGTCAAAAGGACAGGAGACTCTAGCCTACCAGCACATATGGGTTGGGTAAGACCCACTGTCCCAAAGCAGAGAACACATGGATTGGGAAAGATCCGCTCAAGGAACAGGAGAACATTTAGCCCACGAATACAATACACATGGGTTGGGTGAGAAAGACTTTAGAGAGAGGAGGCACTGCAGAAAGAAATCAACCGTGCCCAATGAAGCATCTGTTTATCCAACCACGTCGCCATAAAGTATGCAAGTCTCCTCTCCACCTGACAAACCAAAACTATGCTCACAAACAAGTGCATAGCATTATCTTTGGGATACAGACCATTTTAATGAACTGGCAAATTAAAAAAAAAATGCAAACCATGCTTTGCGTTTAATCCATAAATCAGTATATTCAGGGTCATCTACAGTATTTAAATATTCATCATTGTATTCGAAATATCTGCAGTTTTGTTTTCCTGTATATTATGTAGAAATTTGCTTTGAAGGATTAATAAAGGTCCACGTTCAACTAAATACTTAATCACATCATGATCACGATGTTCATCATAATATTTCTCATTCCCGCTGATGCATGATCCTCGACGGAATGAGAAATGGGAGAAAAAGTACAACGGCTGAAAAACTATTGACAGCGTTATCCAGTGAAAAGAGCCACACATCCACTATCTACACAAAAATGCGATTCACAATGCCTATGAGACGACTACCATTCTATCGATCACCTGCTTCAAAAATGGTGTAAAACAGTTATAATGTACAGTTGTGAACACTAAAAGAAGTAAAATAAAAATATAAAGACAGGGTAAATATCAAAAGTCTTCCAATAGAGGGAAGGTTAATTGCTCAAGCTACCCTCAACCACCCCTCGCCTTCCCCCTACGGAGCATTGGTTTACACTAGGAATGATTTGAGTTTTCAAACTCTGCTTACTTTCATGGCCTGGCGAGGCTGCACTTGTCTTTATGTATAGGAACAACACTGAACCGACAGTTCCTAACGAAATCATATTAACGATGATCCAACACATCTCACACTAGAGAACTGACTTTCAAGAACTAATTTTTAAAAAATCCGGTTTCCCTTAAGGCTTGTACTAAAATTCAGAATAACTACTGCGAATTATACTTTCTGTAATCTTGTATGACTAAACATTAATTGTTAGTTTTGCATTGTAACTGTGAATATAAAAACAATGCAATTGGTTTGAGATTCTACATAAGGCTTTATGGTGGGAATCTAGGACAGGCTAAGTGAGTATGAGTGCCATACTAGAGGACTAGTTCATAGAAACGTATTACGGATACAAGTTTTTTTTTTTTTTTTTTTTTTTTTTTTTAAGGTTACCAGTCGATCGTGCTCGGAGTAGGGCAGTGAAATGGAGTTGGACATGGCTCATTGGGGGCGATTTGTTTGTGGCCACCCCTTACGGGTTTGAGGCGTCTGTCAATAGATAGATAAATAGATAGACAGTCGATCGGAATGCCCTCGGACATACTCAGGTCTTCAAGGTCAAAAGGCTTACAACACCCTGACTTATGTCCCGAAGTGATAATGTAAAGTAAACCAGCTCTAACACCCCGTATAAGAAAGTTACGATTCTGTGTGCTTATGCTGAGTCTTGTTAGAATTTGTATGCTATGTATCCTTTTCATGTGGTTAGTGTTGGTGCTCCAGTGCCGGATTCAGCCTCACCTCAAGATTATGCAGGATCACAATATTGTGTTAAATATAACAAAGATTCCTAGCCCTTTCTAGCTCTCTTACTGGCCAAGTGTATTTCAGAACATAGAAGTGATGAAATTACGATCAACTGTTTAACGAATTCAGTGACACACACACACACACACACACACACACACACACACACACACACACACACACACACACAATGATGTGAGTTTCTCGGTTACGATAGCTGAAAGCAAATCTTTATTACAGTGCATCTGTTTTTCATTTGAAAGTTAAATCGTCTGGAAATAAACAGATAGATAGAAAATATTCGTAGACTGATTGTATTATCAATATCTATCTATCTATCTATTTCTCTCTCTCTCTCTCTCTCTCTCTCTCTCTCTCTGTATATACAGTGAAGAAGGGGTTAATTAAGAATTTACCTGATTCTTCATGTGGCTGCATTTACAAAATACCATGTAAAAAGTGCAACAAGTTTTATGTAGGCCAGGCAGGAGAAGAACTTAATGTTACAGTAGAATCAAACAACGTAAGTATAGTGTTAGGACAGGACAAACATCGAATGCCATATCTGTGTATATGAGAGATGAGAATCACTGTATAGATTGGGTAAATTCCTCTTCAGTTTTGTTATGCAAATCTGCCGTTAACAGGAACACCACTGAATCCAGTGTAATCAAGAACACAGAGTCCGATATTATGAACCTGAACAGTGGGATATACTACTGTAGATAATTTCACCACAGAGAAAATATGTAACCTAACTAAGATCACTAGGATTGATCTCGTGTGTATTTTTTTTCTCCTCTTATCATATTCATCAATGACCTCTAAGCTGTACATGTAACCCTATCCACTCATACGCTGATGACTCCACCCTTCACCTTTCCATTCGATTCCCACAACGTCCATCTCAGCAGTTACTTCAACAGGCAAGGGATGAAGCTATGGCACACCTAATGTCTGACTTGGCTCGTAACTCTGACTGGGGTAAAAATAATCTGGTTGTTTTTAATGCATCAAAGACTCAGTTTTTTTGCACCTATCAACCCGACAAAATCTTCCACAGGTATACCCACTTATGTTTAATAATACTCAACTTAATCCTGCATCATCGTTGAACATGCTTGGGGTTTCATTTGCTCGGGAATTGTCTTGGAAAGATCATATTACATCTCTTGTAAAATCTGCTTCCAAAAGATTGGGTGTGCTAAGCCGACTCTGCTCTTTCTTTACCCCTGCACAATTGTTGACTCTATACAGGGGTTTTATCCGCCCCTGTGTGGAGTACAACTCTCATGTGTGGGGAGGCTCCCCACATGCAGCTCTTCTCAATGGGGTGGAGTCAAAGGCTTTTCGTCTCATTAACTCTCCCCCTCTTACTGACTCCCTTCAACCTCTGTCTCTTCGCCGCAGTGTTGCATATTTATCTCTTTATCTCTTTTCTATCGCTACTTCAATGGTCACTGTTCCTCTGAACTGTCTGGATGCATTCCTCCACTTCTACGACGGGCGCGTAGCACCCGTCTAGCAGAAAACTCTCATCCTTTTTCTGTCCAACTCTCTAATGCAAGAGTTAACCGTTACTCCCAGTCTTTCATTTATGGAACAGGTCAACTCTGGAACTGTCTCCCTCTGTCTGTATTTCTTGCTTCCTCTGATCTCCAGTCTTTCAAACGCAGTGTGTCCAGGCATCTCGAAATGAATGGATCTTGAATTTGGCTCTCTATTGTATTTTGTTTTTCTCTTGGAAGGAATAGTTTTGCTGGCTCATTGCCTTGGGTTCCTTCTTCCTCACATAATATATATATATATATATATATATATATATATATATATATATATATATATATATATATATATATATATATATATATATATATATATATATATATCTATGTATACATATAAGCACACACCTGTACCTGGCAGGAATTGTATAAGAGGTATGTATGCATCTGCAATTCTGGTTGTAAGGAATGGGTTATACTGTACATATAATTGATAATCTATTTTTGTATATGTATATTTGCGCTCATTTATTTATGTATACGTTTGTGTGTGCTTATGTAGGTTCGTATGTAGCTGGGTTCATATACATCTACAGTATTCAACTGGGTAAGTATATATATATATATATATATATATATATATATATATATATATATATATATATATATATATATATATATATATATATATATATATTACATGAATCAGTGTTTGTGTACCTATAATACACATGCATATATTTAATGATATGACTTTGAAACAGGGATGTGTCATGTCTCCATGGTTGTTCAATCTGTACATGGATGGGGTAATAAAAGAGGTACAAGGTAGGGTAGTGGATGTTGGAGTGGCCCTGGTGAGAGAGGATAGTGTTTGGAAACTCCCTGTACTGTTGTTTGCAGATGATACTGTGTTGTTGAGTGAAGACGAAGGGGAGCTGCAAGGCTTGGTGGATGAGTTTGGGAGAGTGTGTAAGAAACGGAATCTAAAGGTGAATGTAGGGAAGAGTAAAGTGATGGTCTTTGAGAGAGGTGAGGTTAGTGAATGTACAGCGAGGTTGGATGGTGAGGAATTGGAAAATGTGAGTACGTTTAAGTACTTGGGTAGTGTGATGAGTAAGGATGGAGGTTTGGAGGGTGAAGTGCTTGAAAGGGTACAGCAGGGAAGAAAGGTTGCTGGTTCTTTGAAAGAAGTGATAAGAAACAGGGAAGTGAGCATGGAAGTGAAAAAGTTACTACATGACAGTATTGTGATACCAACTCTAACGTACGGAAGTGAAGCTTGGACATTGTTGGAAGGACACAAGTCAAGAGTGAGAGCAGTGGAAATGAGTTATTTAAGAGGAGCCTGTGGAGTCACGTGGAGAGACAGGCTGACGAATGAAGATATAAAGGAGCGTTGTGGTGTGGATGTGGATGTGATAGGAAGCGTTATGAGAAACACACTGAGGTGGTTTGGCCATGTGGAGAGGATGGAGGGTGAAAGACTGACGAAGAGAGTGTATGTGAGTGAGGTGGAGGGGGGAAGAGAGAGGGGGAGGCCGAGGATGAGATGGAGGGATGGGGTGGAGAGGTATATGAGAGAAGGGGGTGTGAGTTGGGAGCAGGGCAGAGAAATGGCGGGGGACAGGGCGACTTGGAGGCGATTTGTTTGTGGCTACCCCAAACGGGATTGAGGCGTCTGGCAATAGATAGATAGATAGACTTATATGTGCAGTTGGCCATTAAACATGACTCTGTCTTTGATTAATTCGCAAGATTATGCGAGAGAGAGAGAGAGAGAGAGAGAGAGAGAGAGAGAGAGAGAGAGAGAGAGAGAGAGAGAGAGAGAGAGAGAGAGAGAGAGAGAGAGAGAGAAATTTGGGTAGGTCACTAGGCCCATGCTTGATAATCCCCTCCCCACATCCTAATAATCCTTCATGAACTTAATGCTACGACACTCCTCAGTTATGCATACCGTAGGGTAAACAATTCATTGTTATACCACAAGTTTGTTTACAAAGGGTAATGTTTTATGTATGTAATAATGTGTATTTTAATACTCTATTTATTTAACTTGAAATGGGGATGTAAGTTTAGAACACTAGTATTTGTCAGCGACTTAGTAAGCTGCCCTGGGACTTACCCCTCCCTCGCTCTACATAAAAATGACAGGTGTACTCCAACTCCTTCACTTTGCTCTCCCCTGAAGATATGAATACACGAAAGAGCTCGGGATATATCGTGTTTCCTTTTCTTTGTGGATATCGGCATACCTATGAATCACGTGTTATTGATTTAAGTACTTTATATATATATATATATATATATATATATATATATATATATATATATATATATATATATATATATATATATATATATATATACATACATATATATATATATATATATATATATATATATATATATATATATATATATATATATATATATTGTTGTTATTGTTAGTCTTAATATTGTATACATAATTGGAAGTGCTGTAGAAAAATCTGTTTGTTACTGAATAATAGTATTTGCGACAGTAATAACCTAGTGTTACTGCGTAAAGAGAAAATAGTTCAGAATATAGATTGCAGTTTCCTTGTTCTTATTTCAACTTCCATGAAATACAATAGTTCACCAACTCACGCTGAATTGCACTGTTATTCTCTAAGCCAATTATCCGCCACATATTACAGGTGGGAGGTTGAGTTGGGATGATTTTAGTGAGGTGCTAAAAAGAGTTACTTTCTCTAAACAGTAAATGTGTGGGGGCGTTCATATGCGTAGGTCTATCTGTCTGTCTATTGCAAGACGCCTTAATCCCGTCAGGGGTGGCCACAAACAAATCGCCTCCATATCGCCATGTCCTCCGCCATTTCACTGCCCTGCTCCCTGCTCACACCCCCCTCTCTCATGTGCGTAGGTGCCTTTCATAAATAGTTGAAGATCGAAGTTGGAGCAGCCAGTAACAAAGCACGTGGCAGCTGTTAGCATGTGTGTTGGGATAATGAAAAAAGTAAAAAATATTCAGTAACTCTCTGACCTGTCCACTCTAAGCAAAGCCAAAGGTTTAGGTTACCCTCGCTTACCAGAACATCACACATGAAACACATTATACAGTATCATGACTAAAAACAAGCAAAGATGCATTCCAAGTTCACTACTATCGCACCCACCACTTTTCCTCTATGTTGTTTACTTTCCTTTCTTCAGGTTTGTTGGTCTCAGGTCTTGAGTATTATGAGTACTATTAAGATGGATGAAAGTAATATGGATAGGGTGAAAATAAAACACATGAATACAGCATGACAGGCATACTTAACATTTTTATTCTGGCACTTTATTGATGATGTATAATTAGGAAACTATTCAGTTTAACCGTTAATACAACCACAGCAGAGTGACAACGCAGCAAATATACCTGACCAACTCAATTAATTGTATCATGCAAACTATTTTTTAAATTAAGATCAAATTTTCCTTCTTGGGTCCTCTCCCTTTTACCATACAGGCTTTTTTTTTTTTTTTTTTTAATTCTCCTCCTCCTATTCCATGCCCTCTTTCATACTTAACCACCCCCTCCTTCCTATCCCTCTCCCTCCCCCTCCACCTAACTCATCTCTCCTCTCCCTCCATCCGTCCTCCCTTTAGCCCTCCCCTACCACCATTCTCAACTGCTTCCATCTCACGCCCTTCCTCTCCACCCAACGCCCTTTTTCCCTCTCCTCTCCCCTCCTTTTCCACCAGTCCGCCATGCATAGAAGCTAAGCTTTCCAGTTAAACTTCTTTCCCAATAGTCCTATGATTTCAAATACTCTCAAAATTCATTAACGCTTCTGACAGGAAATTTGCAGTATGAATCTGTTTCCGCAGGAAAATATTTTTGTAATGAGGATCTATTCCCACGATGGATCGAAGATTCTTTCAGAAGAGGCTTCCATAAACTCCAGTGGTTTTATCTTACCCACATAGTGGGACTTGCCCATTCCCAGTAGACCTATACTCAGATATGACAGGGGCCTCTTCTGGATCATTCGTTGTCCCCATACAGGGGGAACCAACCTATCCATCTTGATCTACTCCCCATATGTGGGAGAGATCTGTTTCCCCATGGACCTATTTGTCTGCTACGGAAGAAGTGGGATGTACGTACGTCTCCATCACCCATGTATATACCGCATGGTGAAAAAACGTTTCCGGCCAAAGACGTACTACCCCTTCAAGGGGCCTTTCCTGTTCTACATGGAGCTACAGTATGTTCCATCTGTGAGAGGATTTAAATGTTTCCATAATGAACTAATTTCGCCTTTAAGGGATGACTTACTTATTCTCACAAGGGCCTACTGTAAATTCACGGCGAGCCTGTTCACCAATGAATCTGCTATCATCGTACCCAACCACTCATCGCCAACCCATATATCCACTGCAGTATTTCCTAGCAGCAGCAGCACCAAGAAGAACCAGCAAGTTACCACAAGCGTCCCCTCACACACACACACACACACACACACACACACACACACACACACACACACACACACACACACACACACACACACACACACACACACACACACACACACACTAACATAGACGCACAATGAGAGAGAGGGAGAGAGAGAGAGAGAGTAGTTCACAACGACTTGACCCAATAATCATATTATTCTATGCTTGTTTCTCCCGAGGAAGATTGACACCACCAGTTACGAATTACTGTTTGATGGTTGACTGTGTAATCATACAAAAGTATGAACAGCATGTACTAATGAAATTATGATAATTGTGATATTTAATATTTTACCGAAGAATTCAGTCGTTTATATTGTTCATTTTGTATTCGATACCATGGAATCCTTCTAGTAACACATTCATAACAGCTATAAAAATGTGTATATGAAGAGACTTGTGTATCGTATACTGTGCAAGTTCCTCTTAGAATAATACCCCACACTTCCACCTCTCATCTTCCCCCTTCACCTTCCCCAACTCCTCCTTCCTCTCCCTCTCTCCTTTTCCATATCTCCTTGCCATACTGGCTTCATTTGCATGTCTCAGCTCTTCCCACAGAATATCTTCACACGCTATAATCTCAAATTTCCATACTTCTCTTACATTGCGAAACTGCATTGTTGTATGCAATCCATCACTGGCAATTGTGTCGATTTATATCCTCTCCTGTTTACATTAGGATACATAAAAATTTTTTATGTGTCCGATTTGGGCATCGACCTAACAGCCTCATTCCTGTGGTCCAACAGTCTTACATGTCACACACCGATGACCCCTTACATCTTGGGATTTTAATATGACTAGTGTGGACAACGAGTATCAGCTGAATCATACACATGTATTAGCAATAATTTTGATAAGTTGATATAACCTCCCCGTTCTGAACCTGTCAGGATGACTCGATGGCACTCTGATAGGGCAAACTGGGATGGATTTAGAAATTATCTTGCTGACATTCCATGGGAGTCTTTCTTCACTAGTGATCCCAATTCTACCCAGTCCCACATTTGGGACTTAATACTAGCTGGTATGGATTTATTCATACCAAGTCAACGGTTCACTAAAAGATCGAACTCTCCAAAATGGTTTGATGGCACCTGTGCGAGAGCAACAGCCTAAAAGTTATTAGCATATAACTTTTACTTAAAATAAAAACATCTGAATCACTCTCCCAATTAAAAATCGCTAGAAGTCATGCAAAACCTGTAACCTATTAATCTAACTAAATCAAACTTTCTTCAAAAGCAAGTATCAGAACTACTTAACAACCCTAATGACAATAGAATATTCTGGTCAACTCCTAATTCTTTCAATAATAACTTCGACAAGTCACTTTCCATTCCCCCACTAAAATCTTCAGATGGCAACATTACAAATGACCTGCATGGGAAAGCGGATATTATTTACCAAAACATTTGCAGAAAACTCCACCATAGAGGATGCCAGCCAGAATGTCCCACTACTAGAACTTTACTTTCCCGAAATTGACCCACTTAAAATACAGACAAGATACGTAAAATCCATCCTAGACAGTTTACTTACCAACAAAGCTCCAGGCCCAGATGGAATTCTGCCAATTGTTTTGAAAAAGTGTTCCTCTGAACTTGCCTCTATTCTAGCTAAATTATTCAGACTATGCATACGTATTTCTTCATTCCCAAATTCATGGAAAGAAGCCAATATCCACCCAGTTCCGAAGAAAGGAAGTTCCTCTGATCCTTCTGATTATAGACCAATAGCTGTCACATTTTCTCTTGGTAAGGTATTTAAAACTTTAATTAATATGCACATTGTTAAACATCTTGAATCCAACAACATATATAGTGATAGACAATATGGTTTTCGCCACGAAAGATCCACCATTGACATACTCAATCTCCTAACTCATACAATCCATCAGTCAATTGACTTACATGGAGAAACTCATGCAGTAACCCTTGATATTTCCAAAGCATTCGACAGAGTATGGCACCGTTCCCTGCAATACAAACTTCCTTGCTATGGACTAACGTCTTTTGTTCATTTGAATTCTTCATATCTTAGTGACAGGAAAATAAGAGTAAAAGTAGATGATGTATAATCCAATTTCCACTCAATTAACGCCGGTGTGCCGCAGAGACCAGTTCTGGCGCCAACCCTATTCCTGGTTCATATTAATGATCTCTTATCTGTTACCAACAATCCCATCCACTCATATGCAGATGGCTCAACACTACATAATTCATTTACACTCAGACACCCATTTACAAAGTCTAGTATCTCTACCTCACAACTCAGTACAGCTATCTCCATAAATCAAGACCTATCCACGATTAGTGAATGGGGACAAAACAATCTTGTCTCATTTAATGCTAGTAAAACTAAATATATACAATTTACTAATAGACAGATATTGCCAGATTCGTACATTACCTTCAGTGCTACTAATATTCCCATCTCCAAAAGTATTGACATTCTCGGCGTCTCACTTAACAATGCCCTCAGCTGGACCTCTCATGTTAGATAACATGCTAAAACCGCCTCAAAGAAACTTGGATTATTGTACTGAGTCCGTAACTTCGTCATTGATGAGCAGTTAGCTTTAATTTACAAGGGTCATGTGCGCTCTCAGCTTGAATATTGCTCACCCTTGTGGAATGGATGTGGAGAGGTTGCATTAAAACAACTAGATAAAATTCAGAACAAAGCTGTTAGAATTATTAACAACCCTGCCATTACAAATAAACTACGTCCCCTGCAAGTAAGAAGGAATATTACCTCCCTTGCATTATTTTACAGATATTTTTTTGGCAAATGCTCAGACGAAGTTGCGTCCATAATGCCACCTCTCCATGCCTTCCCTCGGGCTACACGAACACCTGGTAGAGCTCATGACTGGAATGTCACTCACCCATATTGCAGAACTTCTGCCTATCAGAATTCTTCAATTCCCCGAACTGCATCTCTCAGGAACTCGCTTCCTCAGAGTTGTTTCCCCCCAAATTTCAACCCACAGCTGTTCAAGTATAACAGTTACAGATAATTTATGAACAGAAGACACCAGTAATCTGGTGTATGGATTATTTTTTTTTATCAATATTTTTTTTCCTTCCTCTGTTCTGTTATATATATATATATATATATATATATATATATATATATATATATATATATATATATATATATATATATATATATATATATATATATATATATATATATATATATATATATATATATATATATAATGCCTGTCAACTCATCAGAGTGCGAAGCTATCCCTGCACGTAATTTGAGATGGCATGTCAGTAGAAATTCAAAGGATCTGTGAGGCTCATTCCTCTGAAATACTGCTCAGTATGGTTGCAATCCAGCACACATTTGACTATAACCTGTAGCACTGACCACACAAGCTGTTTTCCACTTCCACACTAAGGTGGTGAACACAACTCACCATCTGTAATCATTTGCTCGTGGTATCCCTTTATGGCATACTACCATTCACATACGAAAGCAGGAACAAAATATTATTTTGCTCGACTCGTGCGTATGTGTGTGTGTGTGTGTGTGTGTGTGTGTGTGTTGGAGCAAGCTGGTTGGGCAGGTGTGGTTGGAGTGGTGGATGGGGTGGTTAAGTGCATTGCCAGGGTTAGTGGGCAGGTTGGGTGGGATGTGAATGGTTTGGGGTGAGTTGTGGTGGTAGACTGGATGGTGAGTGGATGCTTGGGGTAGGCTGAGTGGGTGAGTAGTTGGATCGATGGGTGGTCCGGGAGGGGTCAGTAAATCAGTATTGAATGGGGTGAGTTCAGTGAATGAGAGGAGTTGAAATGGGTGGGTGGGATTGGGAGGGTTAATGGGGTTGGGTAAGAAGGATGGTTGGGTGTGTAGATGTGCGGGTGGGTTGGTGGGGGGAGTTGATGGATAGGATGGGTGGGTTCCCAGGGCAGAGTTGGTGGGCAGAGTGGATGAATATTCAGAGGGAGGTGGGTGGGTACAGTAGGAGGGTTTGGTGGGTGGATGTGATGGATGGCATTCTTGGATGAGTATAGTGGATGGCAGTCATGAATAGGACAGAGTGGGTCTCCAGGGTGAGTGGGCACAGTGGGTTGCCAGGGTGGATGAGAATTTTGCATGCCCCTGGTGCTGTGGGTGGGTGGTTGGGTTGGTGCATTGGGTGGCTGGATAGGCTCAGGATGGGTAGATGAATAGGTGGATGTGTTGGGTGCCATTGTTAGATGAGCTGGTGGATGGCATTCATGAGTTGGCAGTGTGGATGGCCGGATCGGTGGGCAGATTGTGTCGCCTTGGTGACTGGGCAGGATGCGTGGCCGGACTGGGGTCTGTGTGTTTTGTTGTGTAGACTGAGTGCTGAGGAGGATGAGTCAGTACGTGAACGAGAGGGTGGGTGGATAAATGGCTTCCAAGGAGGCATGGAGGGCTAGTCATCATACAATTTGTCGCTGTTGCTTTGATTTTAATACATTTTTTATAAATGTAAGATGAATATTTGGAGGCTAAAATCTATACACTGTTGTCATTCTTCTGAAATCTGATAAAACTTCAAAATAATTCTTTCTCATGGAACTGAAGGTGAATCTATGCATGTAATAATCCACATAATATAGGATAAATGACGCTAATATTACATGCGGCAAAACGTGAAAGCAAGCGAACCTTCAAATCTCTGAAAATCCACCGAACAAACCAGTACATTGGTGGGGGTACGGTGGGGGGGTTGGGAGGGTGGATGTGTACGATTAACCTGCCGTTTTGTGACTGAGTATTGGCATTCTCCCTGTCCCTTTATTCGTGTTCGCTATTGTACACGGGTCATAAACAAACAAACAAACAAAAAGTATCATTAGGGATGGGGGTCGGTAAATACGAGGCTTTCAGGCATTGTTACTCAACCAGCATTTCTAAGGTTGGTACCCCTACATTCTCGGCCTGTAAGCATAAATGAGCTCTTGACGAATGTGAATCCAGTGACACTTCATTCTGTTCCAGGACAACAGCCTCATAAATGCTCTGGGGTCATGGAAAATATTATTTGTGGAGCAATAAACCCCATCAATAGTATTTGGAGACTGATGAATCAAGTTGTATTATAGTACGTGTGTTGTCAGCAATTGGTCAGCCCTGGTAATCAGGATCATAAATGAATAGAAGGATCTTCAGAGGGACCAGGAACTGGCACTAATATCCATACCACAATGACTGAATGCTGTTACTGGGACAAGAGGATGTAACACAGTTCCACAAAGGGTAGGAAATAGTACGTACAGGTGCTTACGTATTTTAATCTTCTTGTTTCTTACTACAGTGCGTTTGGAACTCTTAGTAGGCGGAATGAGTTACCTAGTGTCTTTAGATATTTATTTATTTAAATGATGACGATGATAATTAAAATGCAGTATAGTGCCTATAGCGACCTAACACCCCCAGAAGGAGCCCACAGAGGAGCACCGACAGCGCGCCGGAACTCAGGGTAACAACGACATAAGTCTGCCCAGGCCGCGCGATCCTATGACCCGGAGCTTGCTCGCTGCCACCATTGCAGGAATACAGGACTACCTTCTGGTCGAGCCCTCCCCAACCAACATCGGGGTGGAGCTGTTACTTCAGCTCCAGTCAGCACCCCTGAGACGGCCGGTAGCCGCTCAACCCTCCTACACGAGACGGCCTGCAGCCACTCTGGAGGAAAACAGGAGATGGCCTGTAGCCGGTCCCACCTTCGTCAGGAGACGGCCTGTAGCCACTCTGAAGGTGCCCCTAACGAGACTGCCTGTAGCTGCTCAACCCTCCTGCAGGAGACGGCCTCTAGCCGCTCCCAAGGGAATCCGGAGATGGCCTGTAGCCGCTCTGAAGGTGCCCCCAATGAGACGGCCTGTAGCAGCTCGACCCTCCTACAGGAGATGGCCAGTAGCCGCTACGGAGGCAAACAGGAGATGGCCTGTAGCCACTCCCACCCTCATCAGGAGACAGCCTGTAGCCACTCTGAAGGTCCCCCCAACGAGACGGCCTGTAGCTGCTCCGGAGGCAAACAGGAGACGGCTTGTGGCCGCTCCTGCCTTCATCAGGAGACGGCCTGTAGCCACTCCCGCCTTCGTCAGGAGACGGCCTGAAGCCGCTCTGAAGGTGCCCCTAGAGAGATGGCCTGTAGCAGCTCAACCCTCCTGCAGATGTCCCGTAGCTGCTCCAGAGTGAATCAGGAGACGGCCTGTAGCCGCTCCCACCTTCGTCAGGAGATGGCTGATAGCCGCTCTGAAGGTGCCCCTGAGTCGGCCTGTAGCCTCTCCTCTCCCCAGGCCATGGCTAGTACCTGGGCCTTAGCGACGGCCTGCAGCCACGCCCCCAGAAGGCCACAGCCAATAGCCAGGCCCTATGGCAGGAGACGGCTGGTAGCCGTCCCTCTGACATGTGCTGACTCCTGCTCATCTACCTACGACCCAGAGGGAGCTCCCACCCTGGAGGAGTACTGGAGAGGATCCGTGACTTCCACCAGGCTCTTCTTCCTGCAGCCGTATCCAGAGAGGACCCACCTGATGGATCCCGATGTAGGCCGACGCCACAGCCCCCTCCTGATGACATCTCCAAACACTGGGGACCGAGGCCCTCGGGACCTCCAGACCACCCCCAGGACCCTCGGGTGGGAACTCCCTACACCCACACGCCAGAGATCTTGGTCCTCCGTCAGGAACCTAGGTGAGAAGTTCAGATAGTTATTCGGCCCCAGCCCCATGGGCCGTACTCCCGCCCCAAGCCCCGAAAGCATGGGGCACTTCACCACCTGCAGCCACGGACGAGTGAGGACACCCCTATGCAAGCTCCCGTGGCCCCTGAACACAGAGGCCCCCGGTGGTACCCAGCCCCATCAGTAGGGAGACTGGGCCACTTCCGCTGTCCTCGTACCTGACCGCCACGACGCGCCCAGACCCGAAAGGAGTGACAGTGAAAGTGCAGTGTCCTTGACTTAGTGACATGAAGGCAGAGCAGTGAATTAACCACATAAAGGTAGTCAGTGCGAGAAAACACCAGTGACAATATAAAAGTGGTGGAGTACATAAAACCAACAGTGAAACCGTGAACATGGCTAAATAGTGAAATACGGGTCAATTACAGTAAATACTTTACCATCTAGTAATGCCGCATCACGGTAAGATCATACCCAGACCCCAGTGTTAAAGTAATAGTTACCAACAGTGAAATAGTGCCACCCATTCCACAAATATCTAACCTGGACTTCCTGCAATAATAATATATAAACCTCTGTCCTAAGTGCTATTCACCCTACCCGACCTTGACCTAAAAAATATCCTGCTTGATACTAATAACCCATATCTAGGCCTAAGAATTATAATTGTCTAGTGTATCTGTATTCGTTCCACTGTAGAATTTAGTAATACACGTGTAAGGTTGTTGCTTTGAGTTTTTGTGTCCTGCCTCTCTCCTATTTGTCTAAGCTCCGGTCTAGAAAAAGAACCCAGCTACACACTAGGCGTTACAGGACAGGAAGACAACCCTAAGACACCTAGCATTATACTGGTGGACAGCGGTGGTTCTTGACCCGGGCACATGGCAACCAAACCGCATGTGAAATTACCTAAATTCGACCCCGAACAGTATGATGTGCACACATTCCTGGCAATTATTAAACCTTGCTAGATATCGGTTTTGAGGATGACAAGCAGAAAATTGCAGTCACACTCCCGTTACTGGGCAAAGTGGCAGCTAAAATAGCACCCAAGATCGTTCTGGGGCTCACCTGGCATAATTTCACGAAACTCGTGATTCAAGCCATCATCCCGTCACTAGGTAAAGTGGTGGTGCTATCCCAGCTGGATAGCTTAACCTTCGATGGCTATTTGGATGATACTCTAATCCAGGCCAGATGCCTGGTCACCGCTGCCTACCTGGAGGCAGATGATGAAAACCGGGAGCAATACAACTTTAATACTCTTCTGAGAGTCCTCCCCAGCATGGTCAAGGAGCACTTTAAAATCCATGACCTGACCGGAGACATGGATAAGAATGTCCAACTGATACACCGTCTCCTGACCTTCCACCCTGCACCCCAGCAAATCAACGTGGTAAAAAAGTTTCCCACGAATGTTCCAGCTCCCTCAGTCAAGCCATGTCCTTCTATACCCCACACCAGCCCCACCCCAGCACCCAGTCTGCTGAGGGCGTACCCCACCCACTGGCACCCCAGTCACAGGGAGAACCCCAACCTCATCCTGGTGAATCCCTGGGAGTTCTCCACTTGCTGCCCCAGGTGCCCACTGCATGATATCAGAGATCAATTGAAAGCTGCCAGACGGAAAACCACCAACCCAGGCCAACGAAAAGCTTCCTCTCCAGAGAATGAGGAAACGGTGGATGGACCCACACCTGCAGAGGAAACCGGACATGGGGGAATGGAGCCGGAGGAAGAAGAAGGAGGCCCTCAACAGCTGGATTTTTAGGACTGACCCCACACCTTCCCACAGTGGTGGGGACCACTTCTCCCAAATACCGCCCCCCAGTTTTCCACAAGATGAAGCTGAATGGGGTGAAAGCCAGACTTCTGGTCGATATGGGAGCGGCCAAATCCTGCCTGTATAGCCACTACTTCTCCCATCACAAATCGACCTTTTGGCCTGTTATTCCCGATGGCTACTCACCTTGTAGACGCAGGGAATGGCCCCCTGCCGATCCGTGGGGAAACACGGGCCCTGCACGTCGACACCCATCAGCCGGTGTCAATCCAGCATAAGTTCATAGTATTTGACTCTTCCTGCCACAATTACAACGGATACCTGGGGTTGGACCTGTTGCAGAAGGTAGGAGCCACCATTGATTGCCGCAACAGAAAGCTCCAGTTTCGAGAATCACCCGACCCCCCCCCCTCCTTCTTGGGCCATTTGGACCTGCATGCCACAGCCCTGGCTGGAAGACTCCACGCCCCCTCTTCCTCCCACCCGACCCCTCTTTTCCCGCCATCATTTCCTCCGCTGTCACCATTCACCCCCACCACGAAGCCTGGGTGCCCCTCAACCGGCCCTCAGGCACCTCTGTCCTATTCTCCCCACTCCTGCCACCCGGAACCCTCTTAGCCTGCCTTCTGCGCCCAACCTTCATTCCCCCTCATCACACAGCAGTCCGGATTGGCAACCTTGCCCCCTCACCCCTCACCCTCCCTAAAGGGCTCATAGTTGGAGAGATGGAGGAAGCCAAGCCCTGCGTCCCCTCCCCCTCTCGCCTCCCAGCCTCTCTGCCCCCCATCCCCAACCATCTCTCCACTCACCAATCAGACACCCTCTGCCGCCTCCTCCTGGATTTCCAGGATCTGTTCGCAGCGGGACCCATCCAATCACCACCTACCTGGCCCAAGAGATTCATATGACGGACCCACTGATCCGATAGCCACTCCTGGCAGAAGAACCCCAAACAGCTGGAAGAGGAAGACTGCCAGGTACAGGAGATTATCGAAGCCAGAGTCTTCTCCCCCTCCACCAGCCCCTGGTTCTCCCCCATCGTTCTCGTGAAGAAAAGGATGGCACGATGCAGTTCTGTGTCGATTACCGCCGGCTTAATGATGTGACCACCAAGGAAGCCACTCCACTCCCACGCATAGACGACTCCCTGGATTCCCTATACAGCGTCTCCTGGTTCTCTACCCTTGACCTCCAGTCAGGGTATTGGCAGGTCCCAGTGCGCCCGGAGGACAGAGGGAAAACCGCCTTCTCGACCAGGAATGGGAAACATTATGAATTTAATGTTTTGCCCTTTGGCCTCTGTAACGCCCCCTCCACCTTCTTAAGATTAATGGAATCCGTCCTAAGAGGCCTCACATGAGAGATCAGTCTCACATACGTGGATGATGTCATAGTCTTCAACCAGACCTGGGCCGACCACCTGCAGCGCCTCCGCCAGGTTTTCACCAGGATCCGACAGGCAGGCCTCAAACTCCGGCCCACCAAGTGTGTCCTGGCTGCCAGAACCGTCTCATTCCTGGGGCACGTCATCTCCCAGGCTGGCATATCTCTCGACCCAGACAAACTCCACGCCATTGTGGACATACCCCACATAGAAGACGTTCATGGAATTTGAGCCTTCCTCGGCCTGACATCCTATTACCACTGTTTCGTGAAGGGGTTCACCCACATTGCCAAGCTATTCCACGACCTGATCCGTAAGGGAGAACCGTTCATCTGGACAGATGAGAGATGAGCTACCTTCCAACAACTTAAGGATAAGCTCATTTCTGCTCCCACCGTGGCCTTTCCCTACTCTGCCCTCCCATTCTGGCTCTACATGGACGTTTCCCTAATTGCAATCAGTGCTGTGCTGGCACAAGCCCAAGACAGCCACAAGTACATCGTCGCCTGTGCCAGCCATACCCTCAATCAGGCAGAGAAAAATTATGCTGCCACCAAGAGGGAGTGCCTGGGCATCATCTGGGCACTTGAGCACTTCTGGGCATATCTATCAGAGACCCAAGTTACCATCATCACTGATCACCAGTCTCTCCAGTGGCTGCGGCAGTCTGACACTCACAATGCCCAGCTCATCTGATGGCGCGAGACCCTGGAGGAGTTCAACTATCAAATCTCGTACCACCCCGGCAAACTCCTCACCGATGCGGACGCTCTCTCTTGGCTCCCCATCAACACCGCCCAGCCGGAGCCAGATTGCCTCTAGCAGTGGCATTGCAAGTAGCGACCCCTCTGGATCACCCAGCACCTTTTCAAGAAACTGTATCGCACGGGCGACTACCTGCTTACCACGTCCAGGCATATCCTCTTAGCCCCTGACACCGCCCTCGATGCCCTCCGACACCTGCAAACCCACAACAGCCTTCACCTTGGCATGAAAAAACTCTGCAGGTCTTTAATGACACCTACTGGGCTCCCAATCCTTCCGCCCTTGCCAAGGAAATTATCCAATCCTGCCGAGCATGTGCCCTCGGGAAAGACATCACCTGTACCACCGGTCCATCAGGCCATATTACCGCCCACAAACCTTGGCAGCTATTGGCGATTGACCTAGTGGGACCCTTACCCCTGAAATCAGGCTATAGGTATGTGATCACTTTCGGTGACACATACTCCAAATTCGTTGTAGCCTGCCCAGTACGGGAATACATGCTGTCGCAGTGGCTGACGCCCTGATTCAGCATGTATTCCCGTACTTCAGTATCCCACAAGCAATCCACTCAGATGATGCACATGAGTTCACCTGTAAGATCTGGGAGGAGCTGGCCCACATATTTGGCTATAACATCTCACACTCGTCCCCTTACTGGCCCCAAGGTAATGCCATATGCGAGCAAAGTCATCGTACGCTGATGAATCAGCTCCGCACCTGGATAGAAGCCATCAAAGACGACGACTGGCCTGCCCACATCAACTCCTGTCCCCGAGAGGACGGAATTTCACCATACGAACGAGTGTTTGGGGAAACACCCATCCTCCTGCCCCTTTGGCAGCATTTGCAACCTCCCACTTCGACCCACATCGGATCCATTACACCATCTCAAACATCAGCTAACCCACAACCAAAATAACCTGGAACTCCGCCCCAACACCGCCTCCAACCCCTACAAGCTGGGCGACACTGTTATGATAGCACAGCTCCCCACCCCCCACAAGCTCGCGCCACGCTTCACGGGGCCCCACACCATCATCCGTGTCCCTAACCCCTATCAGGTGACTGTCAAGTACCACAGCACTCCTTGCACTCTCCGAAACCGGCATGTATGTCCTTTTCACACTCCTGCCCCCACCGCCCCGGCCCTGAGCCCCACGCCACCCACTAGCCCCGTGCCACTTCCCTCTACCTTCTATGACTGTTACATCTCCCCCTCACCATCTCTCTCTCCCTCCCCCTCCCCCGCCACCTCCACCTCACCTCCCGTCATGCCGCATCACACCTCCCCTGACAACCCACCGACACCACAAACTCCCTTCCACTCACCCACCTCCTTGCCACCCACTGCCTCCTCTCCCATGCCCAGCACCGCATGTCCTGCCCACACCCCAGCACCTCCTTTGCCCACCACACCCTCGCCCCAGGCATCACCCACCACTGCCATTGCTTCTCCCAGCCCGCTGCCCGCACACGCCCCCTCAACCCCGCTTGCCCGTCTCCTGCCCCTAACTCCACCTATTCCGCGCACGTCCCCACAATGCCACCACCCACTAACCCTACACCCCGCTCCCTGCGCCATGCCGCCCATACTCCTACCACCCCACAGCCGCCCTCGTGCGCCCCACGCACCTCACACACGCGCCGACACCGCACACCCAAATCATCACCCACAACCACCCTTAAAACAACCATCACACGCTCTAGCCTCCTCTCCCACCCACCTGCCTGATACACCCACTCTCCGACCCCACCCACCTCACTGCAAAATCACACCCCTACCCCTGCCCTAAATCATCTCACACTCATGATACACCAAACCCAAATCCCAGCCACCTTCCCTCCCCAGAGATGTTGAGCCAAATTACCCTGGCATTAAACCACACACTCACCGTCCATCTCCAGCATTCAGGACAGTCCTGCACAGAAGATAACACCTAGCACCATGAGGATTCGATGAACCATATGGAAGCCTCCCTTTGGATGAAAATGTGTCAGAGGACCTTACCACCTCCCACAACTCCTCCACTCCTTGACCGACCCATCCACCCTCTTCATCACCTGTGACGAACAGCTAGACGAGAACTCAGCCACCACAACCTGGCACGCCCTCCTCCAACACCTACAGCCAGTCTACCACACCTACAACACCAAAGTTTACCACCTCCAGTCACAGGGACGTGACTTTCTCCCAGCAGACGGTCGTAAAATGCAGTATAGTGCCACAGAGGGCAACCTAACACCCCCAGAAGGAGCCAACAGAGGAGCACTGACAGTGCACTGGGACTCAGGGTGGCAACGACATAAGTTCATCCGGGCTGCGCGCCCCTATGACCCGGAGATCTCCTGCCACCACCATAGCAGGAGTACAGAACTACCTTCGGGGCGAGCTGTCCCCAACCATTATCGGGCTGGAGCTGTTACTCCAGCTCCACTCAGCACCCCTGAGATGGCTGGTAGCCGCTCAAGCCTCCTACAGGAGTTGGCCTGCAGCCACTCTGGGGGAAAACAGGAGACAGCCTGTAGCCAGTCCTGCCTTTGTTAGGAGATGGCCTGTAGCCACTCCTGCCTTTGTCAGGAGATGGCCTGTTGCCACTCTGAAGGTGCCCCTAATGAGACGGCCTGTAGCCGCACAACCCTCCTGCAGAAGACGACCTGTAGCTGCTCCCAAGGGACTCAGGAGAGTGCCTGTAGCCACTCTGAAGGTGCCCCCAACGAGACGGCCTGTAGCCGCTTGACCCTCCTACAATATTGGAGACATCCTTTAGCTGCTCTGGAGGCAAACAGGAGACAGCATATAGCCACTCCTTCCTTCGTCAGGAGACAGTCGGTAGCCGCTCTGAAGGTGCCCTTTGAGAGACGGCCTGTAGCCACTCCAGAGGGAATCAGGAGATGGCCTGTAGCCATTTCTGCCTTCGTCAGGAGACAGTCGGTAGCCGCTCTGAAGGCGCCCCTGAGTCGGCCTGTAGCATCTCCTCTCCCCAGGCCACAGCCAGTAGCCGGGCCTTAGCGATGGCCTGCAGCCGCGTCCCCAGAAGGCCACGGCCAGTAGCCGGGCCCTATGGCAGGAGACGGCTGGTAGCCACTCCTCCAACAGGTGCTGACTCCTGCTCATCAACCTACGACCCAGAGGGAGCTCCCACCCTGGAGGAGTACTGGAGAGGCCCCGTGACTTCCACCAGGCTCTTCTCCCTGCAGCCGGATCCAGAGAGGACCCACCTGACGGATCCCAACGTAGGCTGACGCCGCAGCCCCCTCCAGAACTCATCTCAGAACACCAGGGACCACAGCCCTCGGGACCTCCAGACCACCCCTAGGACCTCCGGGTGGGACCTCCCTACACCCAGACATTGGAGATCTTCATCCTCCATCATGAGCCTGAGCGAGAAGTTCAGGCAGTTATTCGGCCCCAGCCCCAAGGGCCATACTCCAGCCCCAAGCCCCGAAAGCATGGGGCCCTTCACCACCCGCAGCCCCAGACGAGAAAGGACGCCCCTACGCGTGCTCCCGTGGGCCCTGAACTCAGAGGTCCCCGGTGGTACCCAGTCCCATCAGTAGGGAGACTGGGCCACTTCCGCCGTCCTTGTACCTGACCGCCACGACGCCCAGACCCGAAAGGAGTGACAGTGGAAGCACAGTGTCCGTGACTTAGTGACATGAAGGCAGAGCAGTGAATTAACTAAACAAAGGTAGTCAGTGCGAGAAAACACCAGTGACAATGCAAGTGGTGGAGTACATAAAAACAACGGTGAAACTGTGAACACGGCCAAATAGTGAAATACGGGTCGATTACAGTGAATACGCTACCATCTAGTAATGCCGCATCATGCTAAGATCATACCCAGACCCCAGTGTTAAAGTAATAGTTACCAACAGTGAAATAGTACCACCCACTCCACAAATATCTAACCTGGACTTCCTGGAATAATAATATATAAACCTCTGTCCTAAGTGCTATTCACCCTACCCGACCCTGACCTAAGTAGTACCCTGCACGATACTGATAACCCATGTCTAGGCCTAAGAATTATGATTGTCTAGTGTATCTGTATTCGTGACGTCTACTCATCCACTGTGGAATATAGTACTAGACGTATACGGTTGTTGCCTTGAGTTTTTGTGTCCCGCCTCTTTCCTGTTTATCTAAGCTCCGGTCTAGAAAGAGAACCCAGCTACACACTAGGCGTTACAGGGATGGGAAGCCGACCCTAAAACACCTAGCATTACAATAGTGAATATGCCTGTTGCTGTTGTGATGATTTTATTATTATTATTAGTCCTCGGCGTCGCACACTGGTCTAAAGTAACTGTTTCATGGCCAAAAGCCTATGTAGCTGAAAACACAGGTTTAACTCTTTTTTTTTTTTTTTTTTTTTTTTTAATTGTCATAGAAGTAAACCTCACTGTGATATTTTAAAATTCTGCCTAAACTGTTGTCATAATGAGTTTTCATATAAAAAAAAATGATTTGTTAAATGTTTTATTTGCAAAGAGTAAATTATTCCAAATACTGTTTCATATACTCGTATACTCATTACCCTCTTTCTTCCTCCATTATATTTAATCGTCATCATAATCATCATCATAGTATTACTGAAAAAAAAAAAAAAAATTGTACTCCTATTTACGCAACCTAACCATAGATAATACATTTCCATTAAACACATTAATGACCCTTTATTTTAGGACTGACATAATTATTTCTTTCTCATTATCAATCCTTTGTCTTCCTGCACAATTTTTAAATCTTTTCATATATTTCACACTTTTTTTCCATCACATATAAATCAACAATTATTCATGTGGCTGTTCTGATAAGAAATTATACAAATGAAAATATCTACCCTGTCTTGTGATGATGCAAAAACTCACCAATGGGGGCTGAGCGGTTGACATTAGGAATGGTCTCTGAAGAAAACGGGAAGTCCGCGGTAAAGTTAAACTGTGTCACTGGCCGCTGCCAGGAAAGTTTGAGGGAAAATAATATGAATTCCTAATGAGCACACACGACCATCTAATTTTTGCATATGTTATTCTTATATAATTATTCTACAAGGCTGTAACTAGTACATCATTCAATATGGATCGATCTGGTTTGCACAAGGCTTGTATTAAAAGTATACAATAGCATAATCTTAATAATATAAACTGCTGAAGTTCACACTATCGGCGAAATGGTAAAGACACATTTTTAGTCAAAATTACATGACTGAATATCACAACAAAAAACTACAGCCGGTTTTTGTATAAGGGGAAATTATTTACTGTCCTGCAGTTCCTTAACATGTGGTAATATTCCTGTGAAAACCCTTTGAAATAGTCGTAAAGTATGTATATCAGCTCCTTAGTTCGATTACATGGTATGTAGTTACCTTCATTTTTGGCCAAGAAATGGCGCTTATGGACCACTGTGCATCGTGGGAGTAGTAGTAGTAGCATCAGTATTTTTATAAGTATTAGTGCAATTGATCCTAATAAATGTAATATTATTATGTTTTTTTGTTTTTTGTTTTTTTAAACAAAATTATTACCTACATACTACTAGACTCCGTGTTGAAGTCTCATTTGTTATGTTTCAAAATGGTTCCATTAAACGTATCGGACTAATACTGTATCCCTTGGTGGTCGTTTCTTTATATTCCTTATTTTTTAACTTCTCTTGATAACACACACCTACAGCTTTAAGTAATTCTCGTACTGAGAGTGATCTATTATACCTTACATGGATCATCCTCTGCTCACTTCTACTTCCGTTGTCAGTTGCTGCTGATTTGATACACAGCCCTAGCAGCAATTTTTTTTTTTTTTTTTTTTTTTGAGGAAGAAGGGACCAAAGGCCAGGAGCCCGCAAACCATTCCTCCCAAGAAAAAAAAAAAAAAACAATATAAAAGAGAGCCAAATTCAAGATACGTTCATTTCAAGATGCCTGGACACACTGCATTTGAAAGACTGGAAGTCATAGGTAGTAGGAAATGCAGACAGAGGAAGACAGTTCCCGAGTTAACCTGTTGCATAACTGAAGGACCGGGAGTAACGGTTAACTCTTGCCAAACAGTGCGGTGAAGAGATAGAGGCTAAAGGGAGCCAGTAAGAGGAGGAGAGTTAATGAGATGAAAAGCCTTTGTCTCCACCCTACTGAGAAGAGCTGTAAGTGGGGAGCCTCCCCACACATGAGAGTTGTACTCTACACAGGGGCAAATTAAACCCATGTATAAAGTCAACAACTGTGCAGGGGTAAAGAAGGTATGGAGCTGGCTTAGCACACCCAATCTCTTGGAAGCAGGTTTTACAAGAGATGCAATATGATCTTTCCAAGATAAGTTCCGAGTAAATAAAACCCCAAGCATGTTCAAGGATGATGCAGGATTCAGCTGGACATTATTAAATATTAGTGGGTACTCCTGTGGAAGATTATGTCATGCTGATAGGTGTAAAAACTGAATCTTTGATACAATATAAACAAGATTATTTTTACCCCAGTCAGAGATACAAGCCAAGGCAGACATTAGGTGTGCCATAGCCTCATCCCTTGTTTGTTGAAGTAACTGCAGAGATGGACGTTGCGAGAAACGAATGGAAAGGTGAAGGGTGGAATCATCAGTGAACAAGTGGATAGGGTTAGTTGTACAGCTTAGAAGGTCATTGATGAATAAAAGGAAGAGAGCTGGTGATAGGACAGAGCCTTGAGGAACACCTCTGTTGACAGATCTAGGAGAAGAACGATGGCCGTCTACAAGCGGCTATAGAACGACCAGATAGGAAGCTGTAGGTGAAGGCACAGATAAAAGGATAGAAACCATAAGAGGGCACTTTGGAAATTAAAAATTTATGCCAGACTCGATTGATAACCTTGGAGATGTCAAGTGCACTGGCAAAGCTTTCGCCAAAGTCCCGAAAGGAGGATGACTTGGAGTCTGAAAGGTAGATGAGAAGATTGCTAGTGGAGCCTCCCTGACGGAACCCATACTGACGATCAGAAAGAAGGTTGTGATAGGAAAGATGATCTTTTTCTATTGAGAACAGACTCGAAAACTTTTGGGACACAGGATGTTAAGCAACTGGAGGATAGTTAGAGGGTTGTGAATGGTCGCCCTTCATTGGGACTGGCTGAATGACAGCAACCTTCAAGCAAGAAGGAAAGGTACAAGGTGAAAGACAAAGGTGAAAGAGTTTACCTAGGTGGGGTGTAAGCACGGAACCACAGTTCTTGAGGACAACAGTAGGGACTCCATCAGGCCCATATGCCTTGTTAGTATTAAGGCCTGTGATGGGAGAAAATACATCAGCTGAAGAAATTTTAATGTCAGCCATGAGGAAGTCTGAGGGGGGAAGTGATGGAGGAACAGCACCAGAATCGTCTAAGGTGGAATTGAAGGAGAAAGTTTGGGCAAAGAGATCTGATTTATCAGAAGAAGAAATAGGTACAAAGCCATCATAGTAGAAAAGAGGAGGGAAGGATGATGAGGTAAAGTTGTTAGAAAGGTTTTTGGTAAGATGCCAGAAGGAGCGGGAAGAATTCAAGTTGAGGAGTTGAGAGCATTTAGTACAGATGAAATTATTTTTAGCAGAGTGAAGAGCAGACCTAGCGTGATTCCAGGCAGAAACAGAAACAAGATGTCATTGAGGGGTGGGTTGGCTCTGGTACCTTTTATTGGCTCTCTCCTTGTTGCTGACAGCATTAGAACAAGCGTGATTAAACCAAGGCTTTCTTGCATTAATCAAAGGACATAAGAAGGGAATGTACGTTTCCATGCCCGAAACTACCTCCGTAATGTGCAATGCACACTCAGATGGCTTTCGGCCATGTAAGCGATAATCATTCCAGGGAGAATCAAAGAAGTACTGCCTGAGGGCCTCCGAATCTACAGCTCTAAAGTGCCACAGTCATCGTTTCTTTGGGGGATCCAAAGGCCATAATGGAGCGATAGGACAGGTCAAGGTAATAAGGTCGTGATCGGAGGAACCCAATGGAGAGGAAAGATTAACAGTTTCAGCAGAAGGATTAGTTGTAAGGAAGAGGTCAAGTATGTCGGAGCTCTCTCCAAGGTGGTCAGGGATTCGGGTAGAGTGCTGCACAAGCTGCTCTAGGTCATCAAGGATAGAAAAGATGTAAGCTTGTTCACCAGGTGGATCAGTGAAAGGAGAGAACCAAAGGTGGTGGTGAACATTGAAATCTCTTAGAATGGAGATTTCAGAGAAAGAAGAAATGGATAGAATGTGTTCCATCGTAGAAGTAAAATAGTCAAAGAATTTTTTGTAGTCAGTAGAATTAGGGGATAAGTAAACAGCGCAGATATATTTAGTCAGAGAATGACAGGAAAGCCGAAGCCAGAGAGTAGAGAAGTCAGATAAATCAAGTTCAGGAACATGAGAGCAAGAGAAATTATTGCATACATATACACAACAGCCACCTTTTACTTTGAAATGAGTATAGAGAGAGTAGGAGGAAACAGAAGAGTGTTTGCTGTCGGCTGCCTCAGACAGCTGAGTCTCTGTCAGGAAGGGAAGGTGAGGTTTATAGGAGGAAAGGTGGTGCTCGACAGAGAGACAGAGGAAATGCCGC
Source organism: Coenobita brevimanus (assembly GCF_032717465.1). Taxonomy (NCBI): domain Eukaryota; kingdom Metazoa; phylum Arthropoda; class Malacostraca; order Decapoda; family Coenobitidae; genus Coenobita; species Coenobita brevimanus. The sequence continues at coordinate 20,406,874 of NC_137055.1, forward strand.
GAATGTTGCAGAAATGAAGAAGTGAGTCAGACAGTGGTTCTAGGCATGTCGTTGAGTCGTCGCCGGGAGAGGGGCGGATGAGGGCGTTTATATTGCCCTTCCCCCCACCGGGACTCCGAGGCATGGTTATTGGACACCATTTTTCATGTTCAGTTTTGAAAAGTAGCTGGTGTTGATACAGTAATTAGAGAAACTTGTACTGGAGAGCATGCTGGCCTACTCTCTGTGTTACTGAAACACTGAAAAAGTTCAGCAAAGGAGGAGGGTCAGGAACTATTCCCGAGGACTAATGAAACGGGAGCTCCAGCTCTCCCTGTCATCAACTTTCCATCCACCTTGGGAGTACTGCCCTGCTCGACTGGTGCTACAGTCTACTCCTCCTATAATATCCTTACTCCTCCTTACAATATCCTTCGAACTGAAACGCTTAAATATAGATATTCTTTACTCTTTCATTGCTGGAATGCTGCCCTCATGCGAGTGAGATATGGTAGTAGCAATAATAGAATTACAATGATGCTGAAGTACTGAACTAAGACACTTTGCATCACTTAAAGATTTATGACTGAAAAACGAAATAAATTGCATCTTAGGTTATTTCGCCTGACAAATCGCATCAAAATACTTATGTATGGCAAAATGCATATGTTTTCGCTCAAAATGCAACTGGTTCAAGAAAACCTGCAAATTTTGGCTTGAGTAAAATAAAAATTATTTGCAAATAAATCTTTAAGGTCTGTATGTAAGGTCCAATGAATTTTAGTTCCATTCCTGTAAAATTAACCAATTGAAATGAACGGCTTTTATACAGTATATGCAGGAGTATCTCTTGGACGGCCCATTAAGTAAGGCACGTCCTAAAGATTTTCGGATGCAAGGTGCATCACTCCAGCAGACTTTTAGCGACGACCCTAAAGGCGATCGTCATAATCATCATTTATTCAGTACTTGTGTTCTTGTAAGCGCGTTTTCTTGCTACTGCTAGACTATTTTATTCAGACTAAAAGGATATTCAGTTAGTGAAGGAGTAGGGCATGACAATGTTGGACCCCTCCAGTCCGTAAACGTACTAGCTGCTGAACTACACTTAATACTCTGGAGACGGAATACAGTTCTCAAAGGCGTGGTTTTATTGAATTGTTCAGGTAAAGTCCATGTAAGCTCATGGGTCCAAATTTATTCATAGTATGGAAACAAATATATTAGTGCAATAATGTTTGCCACTATTGCACAGACTACTACCACTGAGGATTGAGACTAGGTAAGAGGTAAGGCTTTATTTTGTGCCCCATTAACTTGGTATGCTTTTTTTTTTTTTTTTTTTTTTTTTTTAATCTTACACTTTTCTTCCTTCTTTTTTTAGGTAAGAATGTTGTGTAACCCTGCTAGTGGAAGGAGATAACTGGGCCACACTGGAACCCAAATGGTAGTAGAGGCAATAATTCCTGACTTGCCTACTGGTTGCTGGGCAATGTTTTCCAGGGATCTGATTGATATTCACAAATGATAAGAGAACTTAAGTGAGAATTTTTATGAATACCTTAAGATTCTTTATGAAAATAAATTTAACTTTATGAAAAGACCTCATGAAAGAAAATAGAACATTTAGGAGAGAGAGAGAGAGAGATTAAGCAGAAGAGAAAAAGAGGAAAAAAAGGTTTGGATTAATGTGTCGAGTGCGCTGTCATTAAAACAGACAAACAACTTTACCCAAGTCATTGTCACCTCTGGAAGACGACTTAAAGCAAATAAATATGCATCCAAACTCCCAGGTATGAGCCTGGATGAACAAGGACGAGTACGAGAAAAAAAAAAAAAAAAAGACCAATAATGCGATTGGTCCCGGGAAAGTAACACTATTTTTTTCTTTCCGCTTTCTTTTTTTTTTTTTTCTTTTCTTTTTTTTATTGTTACGGGTTGGATGTGTTAATCATTACACCACTGAATCCCCTCGAAAGGTGTAAGAGTAGGTGAAACTGAGAGAGTGAGAGGGAGGTTACGGCACTAGATAGCAATGCGGGAGCGTGGCCGTGGTGCGGTTGCGAGGCAGCGAGAGAATCAGTCGGTGGCCATCTAGCTTCGGCCGGGGGGGTATATGTTGCTCAGCCTCTGTGCTTCTCTCGTGGAAGCGATCTGGAGGTGACTCACCGGAGTTCGTCCACCATGACTTGAAGAAGCTCGTTGTCATTTAGCTGCTTATCAGCATAATTTTATATCCTAAAGGAAGAATATACCACTGCTACGACTCTACAACCATTTCTACGTCGATGTCAAAGGAGTCGTCCCTCACGACTGCATTGAAGCCGTATTTCACCTTCATAGACTCGAAGGAATGAATTACGTAGAACTTATGTAATGTGCGATGCTCATGATGACAATGTTCAGTTAAAGTAGAAAGAAATGGGTGTACGGTACACTGTGTTTGAGTATTTAATTTTATCCACATACTTTCTTGAACATAAGCTTCTTATGGCTAAACATTCATCTTCACTTTTTCGGCTACCAGAAACTTCTTAATTATGCAATATATAAGAAAGTGAAATAACTCATGGTATTATTTTAATGTATGAAATTAGTTGACTGTGGAAATTGATAAGGGCCTTTATGAATACTGCATCCTCATTTATTGTAAGCTGTCCTGTACTCATCACTGATACTGTAACCACGCTTATAATTGCTCAACACATACAAAAAAAAAAAAAAAAAAAATGGAAGCCAATTAGTTACAAATATAAGACCACACAGGCATGGAGAAGGTGAATGACTACAGAAAGAAATTTCTTAAACTAATTCCAGTGTTTACAGTGCAGGGCGTTCACCCTGATCTTTGCTAATCTCCCACGTGCTGCTGACTCTCACTGACCAAGGCTGACTGCGAGGGAGGGCAGCATTGGTGTGTGTGAAGCGAATAAGGAAGGAACTTAGTGAATTAATACGGCATCAGCATTTTACCAAAAGGTAGAGGTCGACATGCTACTTTTATTGTGCATCCTGGGTAAGTAAACATGTAATGATGCAGTGCAGGTTGTACAGTTTTGAGTATACTCAGTCTAAATGTCAGTCAATCTTTAATTTATATTTATTTATGCGTCAGACTGCTGGCAGCAGTCCATCTGCGTGCCATACTTTCACACAGACCAATTATCGATTCGGCACAGTTACCGATCTTTCTTACTGAATGCATAATGGGAATGTGGCATTCACTGCTGTAATGGTATTAGCGAGGGTACTTTTTATAGGAGCCGTCGGTTGAACTTGTTGAAGATTAATCAAAGCTGTTTTAACGAAAATCAGATCATGAAACCGTTCTCTTCCACGGCCTGGGATGAAACTAAATTAAAACTAGTCTACACCAGAAGCCGGAAAGACATTATGGTACAAACAGTATTTTCCGAACAAGGCTGATTGAACCAAAGGCATCTGGAGAAAACATGAAACCCAAGACCAGACTACAGTCATACCGAGGTATAGGCTAGCTGAGAATTTTGATCTAAACTGGGGTCAACAACAGCTTTATCTGGGATAACTACTGTAGGTGTTGATAGAATTCAGCAAAGCAGTACCGTGACAAATGGTGAATATCAGCTTGAATAACAAGACTGGAATGTACCCTACTGAACTGCACAAGAACTATGTAGGGTGTCCCGTGAGATTTTTTTATTTTTTAAGTTAAGGAAATAATTCTGCATGATAGGTTAAAGGCCGTTTCACACTGGCTGCGATGCTACGCGAGCCATGCTATGCTGCGGACGCACGCTCGCAATGTTTGCTATGCGAGTGTTCACACCAGAAGCTATATATGCAAACACACTCAAGTTTCTTGGCTGCAGCAATGGGAGATGGTACTCTGTGGTCCCCTGAGGTGGTGGTGGAGGAGGAGGAGGAGTTATTAATGTTAACTGTAGCCATAAGCAATAAGAGAAAAAAGAGGTGGGTACATAAAACAAATATGAAAAGACTAGAATGTGATGAATATCATCATCTTGTTCAAGAGTTAGAAATGGATGAAGAGAAATTTAGACAATATTTCCGTCATCATACCATATAAGCACGAATATGTCTGTACCTCCTCTATCAGCTGCTCCATTCTGCATATGGGTCCTCTGACGATACGTCTCGTTCAAGTGCACGTGACAGACAGCAGACTGACATCTTGGGACTGGGAAGGGGGAGTGCAGGGCGGCTGGCGCGAGTCCCAAAGTGACCAAGTGCGCATGCGTGAGCAAACTTATGCCGGGAAAAATCGCCAGCCCGGCAATCGGGAAAGCTATGCGAGCGGTGCCGCAGGCATCGCTCGCCTAGTTTTGCATCCGGTGTGAACTGCCTCATATAAAACAACGCAAGTGTCTGAAAGCCACGTGGCTCGGCATCGCCAGCATTACTTGGCTTGCGTAGCATCGCAGCCGGTGTGAAACGGCCTTAATTCGGGTAGAAAATGCGATATCATCATGCATCCAATTGCCAACCATTTCAGAGCTACAGTTACTGAAGATCTGCATTGTTTATTATGAGGTAGAGTATTTATTAGCTACTGTAAATCGTCAGTAACTGTAACTTAGTAACGGCTGAGAACTTGACAGAGCATATTTTCATCTTATTTATCCCTGGAATAACGTACTCAATTGTTTCAAAAATCTCGCGAGACATCCTGTATCACTGATGAGTTCCGCAAATCCCTCAACCCTTTAATATGATAACCAACCAAGTACATATTACTTTATTCAGTATAATTATATATATATATATATATATATATATATATATATATGTGTGTGTGTGTGTGTGTGTGTGTGTGTGTGTGTGTGTGTGTGTGTGTGTATGTGTGTGTGTGTGTTAAGCACGACGGCAATTTTGCAGTTGTTAATCTTTAGTATTTTCAGTTTTCCTTACTAATACTCTTCCTTCATGAGAGTGAGCGAAAACTAACTCTCTAAAGCACTTTTTTTTCAACGTTTTGTCTACATTGAGAGAACACCAGGAATGGAAAGCCCACAGCCACACCTGAGAATGAAATATGTTTACATAGATGCGTGTGAAGCAAATGATTACTTACTGTAATTTAAAGGCATTGCAAGATCAAAACAATTTAAGTATAAATAAGAAACAGTTTTCTATATTCTTTATATATGGGCGTATACATAAGGAAAGGACCTGGAGCGGTGGCGTCTTCGTCGTAGGTCTACCCCCCAGAGGCTGTCGAAGAGAAGAGGAGGACAGCATGGGGGCCAAACCACCGCAAACCCCCCCAGCCCCTCACGGGGCTCGAGTACCTGGGAGTGGCTTTGGTCTCCCGGACAAGTGCCACATCTCCCAACACAACACACACAACAACACCGTTTTTTCTACACCAAGAAATGACTCCCCGGCTGTCATTTCTTGACGACTTCTTCTAGCCCGGGACATTGAGAGCAATCCAGGACCCACCAACAAATACATATGTCCAACATGCTCAAAACCTATCATGTCGAGCCGACAGACAAAGGGTTCAGTTCAGTGCAGTTCTTGCAAGAACTGGACCCATTACACCTGCACAACACTTGCATCCAGAAAACATTACACAAACACCTGGACCTGCTCCTTATGTTCCTTCCCCTCACCCACCAACCCCCCTTCCAATCCTACTCCTACTACCTTCACACCTCCACAGCCAAACCCACAGACCCTTCCCACACGATCCAGTTCCCCAACTCCTCCCATTCCAACCCATCCTAATCCACCTCAACCCTTACCTCCATCACAACCTCTCCTACCCCTTCCCCTCCACCCACACCACCGCCCCCCCATGCTGCAGCAGCCAACACACATCGCACACACAACATAAACATCCTTCAGTTAAACATAGATGGCATAAACACCAAAAAACATGAACTCACACAATTCATCAAACAACAGAACATACACATTGCCGTCTTACAAGAAACAAAACTACACAGAGCACAGAAAACACCGACATTCCAAAACTTCACCACCATTCGACAAGACCGGGCTGACGGCAGTGGCGGTGGACTCATCACCCTGGTACACAAATCCATCAACTTTGCAGATACCAGTGCACACACAAAGTCACTTCTCCCCCCACATGACACCACAACAGAAATACAATTAAAATACGCACTGGTAACAAATCACACATAACAATCGCTAACATATACATTCCCCCCCAATCGTCCCCAAGTGTACCACACAATTACTCTCCACAGATACACCACATCACTAACATACCCAACATCATCCTGGGTGGTGATTTCAATGCCAAGTCGTCGGCCTGGCATGTCAACAACCCTGACACAGAGGGCTAGTACTACAATCCCAGACAGATCATCTTTTCATACTAAGCAGTCTAGACCAACAAACCCATATCCCACACCAAGCCCTCTTCCTCTCGTCATCTCCAGACATCACCTTCTGCTCTCCAAACCTCGCCCCCACTACATCATGGAAAGTGGTCAAAACCCTAGGTTCTGATCACCTCCCAATCATCATCACTACCAAAACCAGGATCACCCCAGCAGGCCACAAACACACATACACTAATTATAAGAGAGCCAACTGGGAGGCCTTTGTAACTGAAACGGAACAACATTTCGAAACACTAAACAGTACACCCATCACAAACATCAACATCGCTGTGCACACTTTCAATACAATTATACAAAACGCAGACAAAAGACACATCCCTAGAAGCAACAGAGACACAACCCCAACTTCACACCAGAAATTCAAGGCCTCATCAGACAACGGGACACACTGCGACACTCCCCAACACCCCATACACAAGACACCATACAACAAATACAAGAACTCAACACTCAGATAAACAATAAAATATCAGAACAACAAACACTAAACTGGAAAAATTATCTCCAAACACTTGACCACAAAACAAACATTAGCAAACTCTACAAAACACTAAACAGCATCACACTTTCCAACAGCAACACCACACAATCACATGCTGCCATCACAACAACAGACACCATACCCTCAAACAAACAACAAACAAACACTCTCATCAATCACTTTTCACAAGTCAGCCATCTAAACCCCCATCCCGAAGACCGACGTATCATCCGACGTAAGAGACAGTTCCCCACAGACCCAGACTATGCACCTTTCACTTACAACCAAACGAAGCACATCATTAACAACCTCAAGCACTCATCTGCCTGTGGACCAGACAACATAAGCAACATTCACCTTAAACACCTAGGACCAGAAGGCATACAAGCACTCATCAACATATCAAACTACAGCTACTCACACAACATAATACCCAACATCTGGAAGCATGGCAATATCATCACTATCCCTAAACCCAACAAAGACCGCACGTTACCCTCCTCACATCGCCCCATCACATTCCTCTGCACCCCCTCTAAAGTCACTAAACGACTGGTACTACAACTAGTCACACCTCACATTCCCCTAGCCCAGTCACAACATGTCTTTAGGCCACTACACTCCACAAACACCCTTCTTACAGACCTTACACAGAGAGTTTTCGATGGCATGAATTCAGCCAGGTCACCACACAGAACAATCCTAATCACACTAGACATTAGCAAAGCTTTTGATGCTATCCCCCGCCACAACCTCACAAACAAAATACTCAACACAAACATGCACAATAACACAAAAAGATGACTGGCAAACTACTTAGCAGGCAGATGTGCACACGTAACATTTGCCGGTCAGTCTTCTAGCATCAGCAACTTCGCAAACGGCGTCCCCCAAGGATCTGTTTTGTCCCCTACACTCTTTAACCTATACGTGCACGACGTACCCACACCCCACACACCACAGATACACATAGCTTCCTATGCAGATGATATAACACTTACATGTACGCACCAAAACGCAAACACAGCTGCACACATCATTCAACCTTACCTCAGCACATTACACGAATGGTTCACCACAAACAGGCTCAAAATAGCCCCAGCCAAATCTACAATGACTCTTCTCACAAACTGGGCAGCAGAACACAGTCATATCCCACACATCACCATAAACAACACACCCCTACCACACACACACACACACACAAAATCCTTGGTGTAACATACAATACATCAATGTCATTTAAACAACACATCACAAACATTAAAAATAAAATTACACCAAGACTCAATGCTTTGAGGTCACTTGCCCATACAACATTCGGACACAACAAAGAAACCACCACCACAGTATACAAACAATACATACGTTCAGTAATGAATTATGCAAGCCCTGCCTGGGCTTCTAACCTGACAAAAACACACTACAACACACTACAGACCATACAGAACAAGGCCCTGAAAATAATCACAGGCTGCACAGCTACTACACCCACAGACCACCTTCATCAAGAAACCAAAGTCCTCAACGTCAAGGATCACCTAGACATGAGAGGCACCCAGTTTCTTGCTGCAGCCTCCACAAACCCACAACATCCACTACAGTACATGGCAGCACATCCACCCACACCAAGGAACATCAAAACAACACCCAGCACACGATACCATACACAAATGCTGTCATCTCTCCCCGCCCACCTCAGACCAGCTTCCAGAAGCATATCCACACTCAGATCACTCGCTGCTCAATTCAGTCACTTAAAGACAACACACAGCTGCATGCACGGCCTCCTGACATCCACCCTTCTGAATCCTATCTTCCTTGTGAGGACAGGGTCCACTTGGCCAGGCTGAGATGTGGGCACCATCCAGCCCTCTTAAGCTACCAGAAGTGGCTGGATGACTCCATCGCTGATGCCTGTCCAGGATGCAACACAGCACCCCATACTATTAAGCACATTATGGAAGACTGCATTGCACACAATCACCTACGCCAACAACACAACATACACTCTTTGAGAGCTCTGTGGGAAAGCCCGGTCTCGGCCATGGCCTTCCTAAGGGACTCAGGGCTGTTCGGCCAGACTGCCTAGGGAACAACTACTACTACTACTACATAAGGAAAGGCACATGGTATACAACCTGCGTAAGTGGCTAGAATATTACATGGATTTTTCTCAAGACATCAAAACTTTCCGAATGTACTTTTTACCTAAATTACTGGAAATTATATATATATATATATATATATATATATATATATATATATATATATATATATATATATATATATATATATATATATATATATATATATTATATTATATTATATATATATATACATATATGTATATATATAGAAAGAGAGAGAGAGAGAGACAAAGATATATATATATATATATATATATATATATATAATATAATATAATATATATATATATATATATATATATAAATATATATATATATATATATAGATATATATAATTTATTTATTTATTTCATCATCATCCAATCTTACATTTCCCCATGAGGAGCGTAGGAGCCCGGGACTAGGTAAGTTGGTCCCGACATTTAAGATGAGAGTGACCAGCCTCACTCATCCCTGAGTGGCAGTACGTGAGCAATAAACCCCAACCACCCCTTGGATATAAACCTTTACCGGCTCAATCCGACTGGAGCTCCGTAATTACCTAATAAACCACCAGGCGCCAAAATTTGGTTATATGGTTACCACCCAGCATAGTAAATGGTTTCCTGTTGCACAGGAAACCATTTGGCTTGTCACTCAGTGTAGAGTCACCCACAGGCAGAAGGAAGAGGAAAGAATGAAGGAAAGAAAGACAGAAGAGGGAGTGTAAAGTCACCCATAGGCAAAAGGACGAGGAAAGAATGAAGGAAAGAAAGACAGAAGAGGATGGAAGGGAAGAAGGATGAAGGAGAGGAAAGGGCAGACGCCCGAGAGTCGATGAGAGTGGACGGTGAGCGCCCCCACCTACCACAATATATATATATATATATATATATATATATATATATATATATATATATATATATATATATATATATATATATATATACAGTATAATACACACACTGCTCCCTACGTGTCAGCAAGTGGGTTGGTGGAGGGTTAGTGCCCCTCCCTGTAAAACAAATAACTCAGAGTCAAATGGCCACCCCTTACGGGATTATGGCATCTGGCAATAGATAGATAGATAGATAATACACACACACACACACACACACACACACGCGCACACACACACACACACACACACACACACACACACACACACACACACACACACACACACACACACACACACAGTCAGAGCCCTACTTACGAAGGATCGATTTACGAAAAATCCACAGATATGAATAATAATGTGTGTATGTGTGTGTGTGGGGGGGTCAGTCAGCAAGGAAGCATGGGGTAAAGTGAAGACACTGACAAGAAGGTGAGGTGATAACTGCAGTTCTGGGAAGGGTAGAGGATAAGTGGAGGAGTGGAGACAATAATGGGCTTTAATCTGAGAGAGAGAGAGAGAGAGAGAGAGGCTGCATGCTCAGAGAGGAGCAAGAATACCTCGCTGTTACAACCACAGCAATATTACTACTACTACTACTACTACTATACTACTACTACTGCTGCTGCAGCTGCTGCTTTAAAATGGTTCTTGTGCATAGGCTATACTCTTTGATAAATGTCTAAGATTTTAAGATCTGCAATTTGATTTTTTTTTTTTTTTTTTTGCTACCCCTTGACAGGTTTAACAGACCCGAGGAAGACTACCTGTGAACATATTTATGAAGATTATATACTACTTTTTCAGTTATGAAATTCTTTGCAAGTGGAAATAATACAAACGAAGCTGCAATATCAAAATCAATAGTGTATACCAGGTATGTCATTATAAGGCATATATTGATAGATTTTTGTAGTGTGATCCTACTGGTCAAAGTTTGTTTACTTACTCTCGGTTCCATTCTCCTACGGTACGTCTCTTCTAGCAACTTCAAAATGTCATAGCCTCAGATTCCTGAGCTCCCGTTGACAGGGTATTTGTGATTTACGTACAACTCCTTCAACATTTCGTACAATTGCAATACTGTGTTTTATTTCGTTTAGGTTTTTTAAATAATAATAATAGAGCAAGGAACAAATGAAAAAAGAAAATAATCCATACACCAGATTACTGGCGTCCTCCATTTATAAAAAATATGTAACAGTTGGACTTGAACAGCTGTAAGTTGAAGTTTGGGGAGAAACAACTGCAGGAAAGCGAGTTCCAGTGAGATGCAGTTCGGGGAATAAAAGAATTCTGATAGGCTGAAGTTGCACAATATGGCTATGGGACATTCCAGTCATGAGCACTATCAGACGCCTGTGTAGCGCGAGGGAAGGCATGGAGAGGTGGCACAATGGACTCAACTTCGTCTGAGCATTTGCCATAAAAGCATCTGTAAAAGAATGCAAGGGAAGCAGCATTCCTTCTTACTTGTCTGGGAGGTAGTTTATTTATAATAGCAGGGTTATTAATGATTGCAACAGCTTTGTTCTGAATTTGTCTAGTTGTTTTAGTGCAACCTGTCCACATCCATTCCACAAGGGTGAGCAATATTCTAGCTAAGAGTGCACCTGACGTATAAATTATAGCTAACTGCTCGTCAGTGAAGAAGTTACGGACTCTGTACAATAGTCCAAGTTCTTTTGAGGCGGTTTTAGGAAGTGATCTGACATGTGATGTCCAGCTGATGGCATTATAAAGTGAAACACCAAGAATTTCAGTACTTTTGGAGATGGTAGTAGTGCTGAAGGTTATATACGAATCTGACACTATTAGTAAACTGTATATATTTGGTTTTACTAGCATTAAATGAGACAACATTATTTTGTCCCCAAGGTTTTCTTCGCATTATGTGAAACTCCTGTCTGTTTAACTATTTAGGCTGTCTACAGTATATGTCACCCAATGCGTCTTTTGCCACGTAGGTAGGATACAGGTTCTGGGTAAGGTCTGTCTTCTAATATTTAAAGCAATGGGGACCAGCCTCACCTGTCCCTGAGTGTCATTATGTGAGCAAAAAATCCCAACAACCCGTCAGATATAAGCTCTTATTAGGCACAACCGGTTGTAATGCATTTTTGTTTTTAATATTCACATGAGTTATCACTTCTTTATTTGCGTATTACTTTGGAAAGACTTACTGGTCGCAGTTCTTGGGGACTGATTGCGTTAACATATATCATTACTCTCAAAATGAATATGCTAGGTCCATTACTGTTGCAGAGTGTGTTGCCTGAAAGCGAACAGAAAAATGGGTATTTTTTCATTATGCATCTCATCTCTCAGGCAGACACCTACTATTGTAGTATTATTCATATCGTGAAATAATGAGCACTAACGCAGTCTGTCTGCAGCTGCCTCTAAACTTCTCTGCTGCATTGCTCAGTTGCATGAACCTTCCACTCGCTGTTATGATCGGATAACACAGGAAAAATTAAGGTCCTTATACATGAATTATCATGCTCTGGTTCTAATGATTATGCCCAGCAGGATAGAATCGTTTTCCTTTAACGTGAACAGAATACTAGGGATATCCTTAATTGTAAAGGGTGAATTTTGACGATGTGGAGGTCTGTCAGATCATATGATTATGGTATGCAAGATCAAGCTGAGAGGAGTGAGGTGGATCAAGAGAGAGAGGAGCAGTCAGGGAGAAAGACTGAAAGTTGAGAAGCTGAAGATCAAAGAAATGGCAGATGAATACAGGACCAAAGTAGAGGATGAGTTAGAATTACTGAATTGGAGTGAAATGGATCTGGACAGACTGTGGAATGCATATAGTGATTGCTTAGTTAGGAATGCTAAAGCGGTGTTTGGTGTGGCAAGAGTCACAACAAAGAAGAAAGGTACGCCATGGTGGGATGAGGAGGTAAAGAGAGCGGTGGAGGAAAAGAGGAAGAAGTGGCTAAATTGGTTACAGAACAGGGGTTCAGTTGAAATAAGAACTGAATATGTTGAGAGCAAGAAGCACATAAAGAGACAAGTGAGGAGGAATAAGGAGGAGGTAAATGAGGATCTAGGAAGAAAAATGAATGCGAACTACTCTGAAAACAGAAAGTTATTCTGGAAAGAGGTGCGGAAATGTAGAAGTGAAAGCAGAAAGAAATGTGATGGTATGAGGGATGTAGGTGGTAGATTATTAACCCATGGAGATGAAGTAAGGACCAGTTGGAAAGAATATTTTGAAAGCCTGATGAATGGGGATAGAAAGGGCAGAGCAGCTGTAAACATGATTGGTTTTGGGGGTGTGCAGAGAAGGAATGCTGTGCCAGGAGACGTGACACTCGCACAGGTGAAGAGTGCTATGAAGCGGCTGAAAAATGGGAAAGCAGCTGGGGTTGATGAGGTGTATGCAGAGATGCTTAAATGTAGTGGAGAGAATGGAATGAAGTGCTTGTTGGAGATATGTAAGAAAGCATGGATGAGTGAAACTGTGCCTGCAGAGTGGAAAAAGGCTGTGATTGTACCCCTGTACAAAAATAAAGTGAACGAAGTGAGTGCAAGAATTATCGTGGCATAAGCTTACTGAGTGTGGTAGGGAAGGTATATGGAAGAATTATTATAAAATAAGAGAGATATCAGAAGTCCTAGTGAGTGATGAACAGGGTGGCTTTAGGAGTGGCAGAGGATGTGTGGACCAAATATTTGCAGTGAGACAGATAGAGAAGGCTTGTGAGAAGGGCCATAAGGTGTTTATGGCATTCATGGATCTGGAAAAAAACATATGACAAAGTGGACAGAGAAGGATTGTGGAAAGTTTTGCGCATGTACGGTGTAGAGGGTAAGCTGCTAGGTGCCGTCAAGATTTTTATGATGGTAGTGAAGCATGTGTCAGGGTTAATGGGCATCTAAGTGAATGTTTCACGATCAGTGTGGGCGTGCAACAAGGTTGTGTGATGCCCCCATGGTTGTTCAATGTACATATGGATGGGGTGATGAGAGAAGTGAAAACACGAGTAATGGAGAGAGGGACGGCATTGGTAATGAATGGTGATGGATGGAATATCTCAGATTTGTTGTATGCTGATGATGCATTACTACTTGCAAGTACCGGACAAGAATTTGGTAGGCTAGTGCAGAGCTTTGCCGATGTCTGTAAGCGTCGTTCCTTGAGAGTAAATGTAGAAAAGAGTAAAGTGATGGTTACTGAGAGAGAAGGTGACTCCCAGTGCAATGTAACAGTGAATGGAGAGAGACTGGAATTGGTGAGAGAATTCAAATACCTGGGTACAGTGGTAGAAAAGAGAGGAAAATGTGCAAAAGAAGTTGAAAGTAGAGTGACACAAGGAAGAAATGTAGCTGGTGCAATGAAGGCCTTGATAAGAAACAGAGGCTTGAGTGTTGCAGCTGCACGAGGCTTCCATGAAGGAGTGTTAGTGCCAACTCTAACATATGGATGTGAGACTATGGTGTGGCATGAAAATGAAAAGTCAAGAGTAAGAGCAGTGGAGATGGGACTGCTGAGGAATGTATGTGGAGTACAGAGGGTGGATAGGATACGAAATAATGTGATTCGTGAAAGATGCGGAGTGAGGAAGTCAGTGGACACCAGAAATGAAGAGAATGTACTGAGATGGTATGGTCATTTGGAGAGAATGGATAACAATAGAGTGGTGAAAAAGGTATATCTGAGCAGATTCGAAGGAGGGAGGAGGCGAGGTAGGCTAAGGAGAAGATGGAGAGATATGGTGGATGAATGTGTGAGGAAGAGAGGTTTGGAAGTCGGTGAGGCTAGGGAACTGACAGGAGATCGAGCTGGCTGGATGAATTTTGTGAGAAGTGCATGATCAGGGATTTTTGGCACCCCTTTTTAACGTGGCAGCATCTGGATTGACTCTGTCGGATACGATTATGTGAAGCTACAGAACGTGATGAATGTTTTTGGCGTATCCGATAGAGCCAGGATTGCGGGGGCTTGAATGATGAGTGAATGGAAGCGTGGCCCATTGGATTGGGCAATTTTGGGCTTTCTGGACATTGCTACTCCTCACCCTGCCCTTGGGTGGGAAAGGAGGTCCGGATGATGATGATGATGATGATAAACACTCCGGCTACTATGACCGTTGCTTGTGTGGGAAAATTGTCTGTTGTTTGCGGAAACAGAATACAAGAGTTGTACCAGTCATGAGAGCTAAAAACATATATAATAATTAATCTAGAACCCGTTTCATTAAACTGTGAATATCAGTAATGAGCAGTATACTGTATTTTACAGTAATAAAAAAGGTCACTGCTAAGGGAAATGGAAAAATTTGCGAAGTTCTGCTGTATTACTTACGGTACTGTAATTTTATCTCAAAATCATCATCATCACCATATTAGTCATCGTAGTCTTCACCTTTCCCACCTAATAATGGGATGAGGTTGGATCCTAAAACGAGGGGAAAGGAAGTACAGAAGTGAGAGTACTATCAGCATGTCCAGTGAAAGTGACAACAACCATTCACAAAGTCCGTAGAATCTTGGCTCAGCCTCTCAGACCGTATAATCTGTATCTATTCCTATTTTTTTTTTCCAGATTTGCCTCAGATAGTGTACATTCACCAGATGAAGCGAATCCATTGACTTAAAAAAAAAAAAAAAAAAAGGACGTTAAATACATGTCATTTGCATCTTCATCCATCATTCAAGCAGACACCTGCGTCACATGAAAACATCACATTTCTGGATTACAGCATCTGACATTCAAAGCCAGTTACAGCAATGATTGGCAGAAGTGTGTGAGCGAAGTGAAACGATTTTCTTATTATTCTGGAGGGCCTCATTATCAATTCTTTTTTTTTCTCCGTCTACTCTCAGGCAAACATTGTAGCTACAGTAAAATGTATAAAATGTGAGCTTGAGAGACATAGAAATGGTATAGTGAGGGTGGAACTGTAGTCAGTCACTTCACAGCGGCTGCGTCTTTTGAATTTTATTCCCTTCAACCATAGCTTGCTGATATTTTTGAACCTGAACAAAGACATACTCTTCATTAACCTCTCCAGTACTTCAGTCCTCCTGTAAGCTCAGTGAAATCGTCTGATATTAGCTAGAGTAAAACATGTTTTAGAACTGAAAGAATATATACTGTGTATTGATGTATCATGGACCATATGCCAATATATATATATATATATATATATATATATATATATATATATATATATATATATATATGTATATTGTTACGGAACAGAGAAAGGTAATGTACACTTTAAGTGAAAATACTAAAAATCACTACTGTCCCGTAGTTTCAGGTTCAAAACAAAAGAGTTAGGTAAAATTACAAGTTTAAGTTTAATGCTCAAACAAACAACAAAACATTCAGGACTCATAAGGATAATGTAATGGCAAAAACAGGTTAAATATATGGTTAACTGCAATAGCCTCTATTAACACGAAATTAGCATGAGTAAATTTATCAAAGTCAGCCCTGATAAAATGAGAATACCAGATAATACTCAGTGAATGCAAGATATATTATTACAGATACAAAATATTATTAATAAGGGCTGACACCCAAAACACATGAATCACAAAAACCTTACTAGGCCTAAGAATCAACACCTTACGCTACACAGTACAAGAAAAAATGCAGTAACAGTTATACTCAAATTACACAGCTGCTAGATGGTTGGAGACTTCCTGAGCACTCACAATAATAACAACTGTACAGGGGAGGACAGAGATGTGAACAAAATGAGGAGTAGATCTAAGTGGCAATAATGCAGAGACTGAGCTCATTATATAGGGGCCGGCAGAGCTTGATACAACTTGTAAGAAGGACGCGCAAATGAAGCCATTGGGACAAAGAGTTGACGATCCTGCTCTGAACAACAGAAAGAACGACTTACTTTACTATAAGGGTAGAAGGGGGGAGTGAGGTAGAACACGCTCGTGATCAAACATGCAGCATACTGTACGTTAGAATTACACAAAGGATGATGAAATCATAGGCTATGTAACACCTCCCCATAAAGAAAAAGAAATTTACAAAGGAAATTTCTTATTACTCTAAAACAATCTGTCTAAAGTCTAGATAAGCAATCTGCAATAACATTTTCTTTCCCCTTGACATGTTGTATGTCTAATGAATACTCCTGAAGAAGTAGACTCCATCTTGTCAATCTCTGATTTTTATCTTTAAACTTACTAAGGAATTTCAGTGGGTTATGATCGATATAAATGACTATGGTGTCAAAACCAGAACACAAATAAAATGAAAAATGCTGTAAACCCAAAATCAAGGCTAAAAGCTCTTTCTCAATAGTTGAGTAGTTCTTTTGAGGTGGAGTGAACTTCTTACTGTAATAAGATACAGGATGTTCAATACCCTGATCATCCTCTTGCAGCAAAGCAGCCCCAGCTCCTGTATCACTTGCATCAACAGCCATCTTAAAAGGGTTTGCAAAATTTGGAGTAGCGAGCACTGGCTGACTTAATAGGATAGCTTTAAGTTTGCTGAAAGAGGATTCACAGTTATCGGTCCAGACAAATTTAACTCCCTTTTTCAGTAGGTCTGTAAGTGGTGATACAAGAATTGAAAAGTTAAGAACAAATCTCCTGTAACAACCTACCATTCCCAAAAATCTTTGTAGCTCTTTCCTACTTTTAGGTCTGGGAAGATCACATATAACCTGAACCTTAGCTCCTGGTGGTGCAACATGTCCATCACCAATTACGTACCCAAGGTACTGAACTTTAGCTTGACCAAACTCACACTTTGATAAATTAGCTACAAGATTAGCCTGAACCAAACGCTCAAGAAATTTACTGACATGGCATAGGTGATCTTTCCAGTTGTCACTGAAGATTAATACATCATCAATATAAACAACACACCCTGCCAAACCCTCTGTTACAACATTCATGAGCTTCTAAAATGTGGCTGGTGCATTCTTCATACCATATGGCATTACAGAACATGCAAAAGTCTTTCCTAGTGTTACAAAACATGAGATCTCCCTAGCACGTTCAGTCATAGGTACTTGCCAGTATCCCTTTAACAAATCAAACTTACTTATGTACCTAGCGTTTCTGATCTTGTCTATGCAATCTTCCACGCGAGGGAGAGGGTAAGTGTCTGTTTTGGTTATCTGATTAACACGTCTGTAGTCGATGCAAAGCCGCTGTGACCCACCTGGCTTAGGGACTAGAGTGACAGGAGAACTCCACTCGTTCTGACAGGGCTCAATCATCTTGTGGTCCAACAGGTAGCCAAGCTCCTTCTGGATGAGAGGAACTTTCATTGGGTTCACACGGTAAGGAGGCAATTTAATTGGCTTTGCGTCTCCAACATCGACATCATGCATCAACACAGTGGTTCTTCCTGGAGTGGCACGGAACACTTGTGGGTACTCCTGCAGTAATGCCGAAAACTCCTGCCTTTCCTCGGGAGGTAGATGAGAAAGCTTAGTCTGGAGATCATTCATGATATCAGGATTCTTCCCCAAACTATGACTCAGGCTCATGCTGCATGGGAGAACTTCACTTGCAGACTCGGGTGGAACAGCTACAGTGCAGACTGGGTTATTTTCGTCCCGCCTGTGATATAACTTTAGCATGTTGATGTGACAAAGTTGCTTGTTCTTTCTATGATCTGGTGTGGTGATGACATAGTTGACATCACTGAGTTTCTTCTCCACGAAATAAGGACCACTAAACTTGGCTTGAAGAGGTTGCCCATGCACCGGTAGCAGAATCAAAACCTGATCTCCTGGCTGAAAGTGGCGTAACCTGGACTTCTTATCATACCAAGTCTTCATCTTCTCCTGAGCAGCTCCTAAATTCTCTCGCGCCAGTTGTAAAGCAGTGGACAGCCGTTCTTTGAACTTCATCACATACTCCACCAGGTTGACGTCATCTTCCTCCGACAGCCAGCATTCCTTGAGTAACTTAAGGGGTCCTCTTACTTCATGGCCAAACAGTAGTTCAAAAGGTGAGAAGCCCAGTGATTCATTTGGAGATTCTCTTGCAGCAAATACAATGAATGGAAGACCTTTATCCCAGTCTTTCTGATGTTCCAAACAGTATTTCTTGAGCATCGATTTGAGTGTTTGATGATATCCCTCCAACGCTCCTTGGGTCTGGGGATGGTAAGCTGAAGACATGATCTGGGTGATGCCCAACTCTTTCAGAGACTGCTTGAAAACATTTGACATGAAATTACTTCCCCGGTCTGACTGTACCTCCTTGGGCAGACCAAACTTTGTGAAGAACCCTAGCATTTCCTTAACCACGTTCTTTGCTGAGATATTTCTAAGTGGAATGGCTTCAAGATAACGAGTAGCCATATCAATCAGGGTCAACACATAAGAAAATCCTGAAGAAGTCTTAGGAAGAGGGCCCACAATATCCACCAACACACGGGTGAATGGCGCCTCAAAAGGAGGAATGGGAACTAGAGGTGCAACCTTTTCGGTCTGATTACACTTCCCCACAACTTGACAGGTGTGACAAGACTTACAATACCAGGAAACATCTCTGAAGATACCTGGCCAGTAGAAGTGTTTCAAAATGCGTGCCACAGTCTTCCTCACTCCAAGGTGTCCTGCCAAACTGGAATCATGAGCCACTCTAATGATATCCTGCCTACAAACACGAGGGATGACAACTTGATGTACAACCTCCCACTCACAGTCGGCTGATGCTGTTGCGGGTCTCCACTTCCTCATAAGTACTCCTGACTTTATATAATAACAAGTAGAAGCACCAGCTGACTCTTCCTCACTGCAAGCAGAGTTAGCTAGACCTTTCAACTCAGGGTCAGCAACCTGCAACTCAACCAACTCTTGACGAGACAAATTATCAACACTACGGGGTACTGCCTCATCTGGTGAGTGGTCCAAATTAGCAAGAAAAGTGTCAGCTAGGATAACATCATCATCAACATTATCCTCTAAGACACCAGTAACTTTAGACTTAGCCCTAGTGACAGCACATGCAGGGAACACATCAGGGACATCACAATCCTGGGCCGCAGCCACTGGCTCACTAGACAACTGAGGAGCTGGACAAACTTGACTTCCACCAATATCATTTCCAAGTAAGAAAGTTACACCTGACATTGGGAGTGTCTCAACCAACCCAACCATAACGGAACCATTAACAAAACCAGACTCTAAATTCACTCTGCACAGAGGGACAGAGAAGTAATTATTCCCTAAACCTTGTAAGATTACAGTTTCATCAGAGGAATTAACATTAGAGCCTAGAACACTGGTCAGCATAAGGGATTGGCAAGCACCTGTATCACGATATATTTTAACTGATTTCCTGTCATTACTGTCCAGAGGACTGACAAAACCTTCAGACAGGAAATTAGCACATGAACTCTTGAGACTGTCACCCACGTTACTGCTCAAAAGAGGAGCTCCATCATGAGAATTTAATTTTCCCCTCAAAGCAGGTTCAGTTAACTCAGTTAAAGAATTCTGGGAACTCTCAAGAGTGGACACTAGACCAATTGACTGAATATTTAAAGACTCCTTTTTGTTCACATCACGCTGTCTCCTGAAACATTTCTCCGTAGTATGACCAAGCTTACTACAATAAGGACATTTACTTTTCTGAAATCTAGAGGTGAAGCTGGTATTTACTTCCTGAGAAAGATCATCTTTATTCTCTTTCCTGTTACCTGTACTCTGAGTAGAGGCAACGTACTTACTCTCAGCTTTCCTTTTTTCTTTAGAATATCTCTTGTGAGTGAGAACATATTCATCAGCTAAAACTGCAGCATCAGACAAATTATCTATTCTTTTCTCATCAAGATATAGGCTTACATCTTTATTAATACACCTTTTGAAGTCCTCCAGCAAAATCATCTGCTTAAATTTGTCAAAATCAGAATCCACATTCTTAGAATTTAACCACTGCTCTAACAGATCTTCTTTGATTTTTGCATACTCAACATGGGATTGCTTATCTTGCTTATAAGTTGTCCTAAATTTTACTCTATAGGCTTCAGGAACAAGCTCATAGGCCTTAAGAATCAAGCTCTTAACTACATCATAATTATCAGATTGATCCTGAGGCAAAGATGAATAAGTTACTTGAGCTTTACCAGTGAGAACAGTTTGAAGGAGTACTGGCCAATACTTTTTGGGCCAATTAAAACCTGTAGCTACCCTCTCAAACAACTGAAAATAGTTTGTTAAATCAGATTCATTAAAAGGAGGGACAAGTTTAACATTTTTAGCCACATCAAAATCATCAGAGCTAGATGATCCAGTTCCACCTTGTTTCATGCGATACTCATGGTCTGCCTGAATCCTAGCAAGTTCAATTTGTGCCTGAGCCTGTACCTGTGCCTCCTGAATGCGAGCATTTGCCTGAAATTCAGCCTCCTGAATACGAGCCTGAGACTCCGCCTCCTTAGCCTGAGACTCAGCGTCCTTAGCACGAGCCTGAAACTCAGCTTCCTGAACATGAGCCTCCTGCAGAGCTAGCTGTAACTTAGCTATTTCAATCTGCATTTGCTCATTTGGAGGAGTTACATTAAACAAGCTTTTATTAATCATGCCAACAATTTGATCTTTAGAATGATGAGAGTGAACTGCAATTCCCAATTGGTGTGCAACAAGCTTAAGTTCATTCTTTGTTCTGTTTTCTACATCACACACTGTTTGCACATTTGACAAAAAATCCTTGGCTTCATCAAGCGTAGTAATAGCAGACATCATGAATAAATCAGTCACAAAATATCAAGCAATATCCTTATGATAATATCCTGAATATCCTGGCGAGGTCGCCAAATTTATGTTACGGAACAGAGAAAGATAATGTACACTTTAAGTGAGAATACTAAAAATCACTACTGTCCCGTAAAGTTCCAGGTTCAAAACAAAAGAGTTAGGTAAAATTACAAGTTAAAGTTTAATGCTCAAACTAACAACAAAACATTCAGGACTCATAAGGATAATTTAATAGCAAAAACAGGTTAAATATATGGTTAACTGCAATAGCCTCTATTAACCCGCCCCGTCCCGACCACTTTCCCACCAATGGTACCCCCCAATCCCGACTATTTTTGGACCCAAATTTTTTTTGCTAAAACTTTCGATTTTGATCAGAAACAATGGTCAGTCACAAAGAAATTGTTCCCCGGGGTCCATAATTGCCTTAAACAGGTATGCCTGGGTCACACCTGGCACTGTGTTCTCTGTAGGTGGTCTGAGCCTCTAACGTTTTCTATGGTATTATAAGTCTGGGAAACCAATGAAAGTAAGTAGATATGTATTTATTACAAACATAAAAACATGTGATAAAAGAGTAAATTGGATTTTATACAAAAATAGAGCTGAAATAAGCATTGTACCATCGTGCGAAACGAGCAAAATCGGGCAGACTGGACACGATGAATCGCTAACATTCGAAAATCATGATACATATTTTTTTTACTTACATAATACTTCTACAATAACATTATACCATTTTACATTTTATTGAACTGTTTTTACGTATTCACAGGCCTTTCGATAACATTTAGCGTAATGTTAGCGCTTATTTACGTAGTGAGTGAACTCGCTGTGGCTGTTGTTTCAACTCGTATTGTGTTTTTTCTACTTACATAATACTTTCCTAATAACATTATAAACTTTTCAACTTTATAGAACTGTTTTGAGATAATTTCAGGCCTTACGTAAATATTTAGCGTAATAATAGCGCATAATAACACACACGGTGAAGTCACTATGACTACTATTTCAACTTGCAACCTATTTTTGTACTTATATAATAATTCTCCACTA